>NW_007247285.1:103638-129305 GCF_000164805.1 Carlito syrichta | reverse complement strand
GAACCCGCGGGCTCAGGCAATTCACTCACCTCAGCCTCCCAAAGGCGTGGGATTACAGGCTGAGCCACCAAGCCTGGCTTAAAAAAATAAGTTTTATTGATATAATTTACATTCCATTCAATTCATCTACTTAAAGTGCACGGTTCAGTGGTTTTTGGTATTTTCACAGAATTGCTCAACCATCACCACAGTCAGTTTCAGAATATTTTCATTACTCCAAAAGGAACTCCATGCTCCCCGGCTCCATCCAATTGCCCTGCCCTCAGCATGCCTCTCCATGGATTTGCCTAATCGGGACATTTCCTATAAGTAAAATGATGTAATATGTGGCCTTTTGTGTCTGGCTTTCTCTGAACATGTTTTCAAGGTTCATCCATGTTGAAGCATGTATACTATATGCCTGCAAGATTACTTCATTCCTTTTTAGGGCTGAATAGTATTCCCATGTGTGGATATACCTCAGTTTGTTTATCTATTCACCCCATGGACGTTAGAGTTGTTTCCACTTTTTAGCTATTATGAATAATGCTGCTGTGAACATGTGTACAAGTTTCTGTGTGACAGGTTTTCATTTATCTTGGGTAGATACCTAGGGCTGGAATTGCTAGGTCACATGGCAACTCTAACCTTTTGAGGAACTGCCAGACTGTGCCACGGGAGCAGCCCCCTCCCCCACAGTGTATAAGGCTTCTAATATCTGTACATAATGCTTATTAGTTGTCTTTTTAAATTTTAGGCTGGGCACAGTGGCTCAAGCCTGTAATCCCAGCACTTTGGGAGGCCGAGATGAGAGGATTGCCTGAGCCCACAGGTTTGAGAACAGCCTGGGCAACTTGGCGAGACCTCATCTCTACAATAAATCAAAAACTTAGCTGGGCGTGGTAGTGTGTGCCTGTAGTTCCAGCTACTTGGAAGTTTGAGGCAGGATTGCCTGAGCCCAGCAGGTCGACGCCAGGGTGGCTGTGAGCATGCCACTGCACTCCAGCCTGGGCAACAGAGTGATACTCCGACTCAAAAAAAAATTTTTGTTTAGCCATCCTGGTGGATATAAAATAGTCTTGTGGTGGTTTGAATTTCCATTTCCCTCCTGAAAAGATGTTCAGGATTCTGAGAGTTCTTTATATATATTCTAAACACAAGTCCTTGTTACATACATGGTTTGTAAAATGTGGTGGTGCCCTTTGCAGAAGGAGAGGTCTTCGTGTGAATGACGTCCAGTTTATGTTTCCTTTCTCTTACTGCCTATGCTTTGGTGCCACGTCTGAGAAACCAGTGCCTAGCGGGGGGCCATGAAGACTTGTGCCTATTTTCTTCTAACAGTTTTGATCCATTTCCTTCTGTTTTTATCAGGCTGCTTTATAGTTGAACCCGAGCCTGTACTTGGTCCCTCTGGCCCTGCCACTGATTTGTTAACCTGAATATTCAGACTGCTGAGAGCAGGCTCCCTGTGCCTCCACCCTGTGTGGTCTCACGATAAGCACAAGGCTTGGGGTAGGGCTCTACCAGGAGAGCTCCTTGCACTATGTGTTTAATTTGCTAGTTCATATTATTTTATTATTTTCAGTTAAGAAAGGGTAACCGAATCCCACTTGAAAATGCTATTCGAGACCCGCCTGGGCAGCGAGACCTCATCTCTACAATAAAATCAAAAAATCAGTCGAGCGTGGTAGCGCATGCCTGTAATTCCGGCTACTCGGAAGGCTGAGGCGGAAGGATCACCGGAGCCCAGCAGGCGAGGCTGCGGTGGCCGGGAGCGGCCACTGCACTCCAGTCTGGGCGACCGAGTGAGACTCCAACTCAAAAAAAAAAAAGAAAATGCTATTAAGCTGAGCGCGGCAGCTCACACTTGTAATCCCAGCACTTTGGGAGACAGGGGAGAGAGGATTGCCTGAGCTTAGAGGTTTGAGACCAGCCTGGGCAATTATGGCAAGACCTGTCTCTACAGTAAATCAAACAATTAGCCGGACATGGTGGCACATGCCTATGGTTCCACCTACTTGGAAGGCTGAGGCAGAAGGGTCGCCTGAGCCCAGCAGGTCGAGGCTGCAGTGGCCATGAGCGTGCCACTACACTCCAGCCTGGGCAAGAGTGAGACTCTGACTCCAAAAAAAAGAAAACGCTGTTAGTGCCTCATGATGCTACGTAGGAGGGAAAGCAGGTGACTCAGGAGGAAAGGAGGGCAAAGGCAGTGGCCACCTCGGACTTCCCTGCTCCCCATGCCCAGCAGCGGGTGTTCCAGAAATTGGGTGAAAGAAAAGAGGGAAAAGGTTTCCCTTGACTGACGCACTCTTCTTCCTTCCCAGCCCCCAGACAGACAAACAGTAGAAGGGGAGTAGCCAGGGACCCAGCTCATCTGGCAATCCTTCATGCATGGGATGCCCGTCTGTTGGGTCTGGTGGGGAGGGATGCAGCGGATGCAGCAGTGGCCTTGGGTGCCAACAGTCTCAGGGGAGAGAGAAAGCAGACCCGTGAGGCAGGGCGGAGGTGGTGGAGTGGTTAGGTGTGTGGACAGTGTGGTCTGGACATCCAGGGAGCAGCTGGACTAGTGGGAGGAGCAGGAGCACATGGTGTGCCCAGGCCGGCCCAGCCCTGGCTGTACAGCCCTTGCTCCCTGCTGAGGGCACTGCCTGTCCTTCCCCTGAAACAGCTCTGTGGAGCCCTGCCTGTCCCGTCCGTCCAGGTCAGCAGCTAAAGGAGCCTCACCTGCCTCCCTTCTCTAAGTACCAGGGATTTGAGGTTAAGAGTCCCCCACAACCCCTGCCCTGGACCACAGCAGCCTCTGGCCCAGTATCTCCTCAGTGAGCTCCTCAGTGTCCCCTAAATGTTCACGACGGAGGACTAGGCCCAGCTGCTCTCACGGGGAGACCTGGATGAGGTTCCTGACACCACTGAAACAGGGGACCTTACCTCATTGGGCCCTGCCTCCTGGGTTGTCTTTGTCCTCCAGCTTCCAAACAGGAACAACAGGTGACCGTTGAGAGGTGAGCAGATGGCTCTGGGCTGCTGTGCTCTGGGAAGGTGGGGTGTCCCTGCTGCCTGGAGGGAACCAGTGACTGCTCTCCACAGCCCCGCCCCTCCTGCAGCTTGGAGACTCAGCTTGGAGGGAAGTGGAAGGCGGCAGCTCAGGCCTGAGGGCGGGGACATCAGCAGGAGGAGCCACAGGGGGCCCTGTGTGCCTGGGCTCAGCCCTCGCCTCTGAGGGTGGTCACTGCCTTGTGCAGCATCCCTCGCTGCTGCCCAGGGTTCACGTGGGAAGCAGGTTGGCTGGGAGTTCAGTTCATGTCTGGTTTTCCTTCCAGGCCCAGGAGAAGCAGTGAAGATGTCAAACGAGCCACCTCCTCCCTACCCAGGGGGCCCCACAGCCCCGCTTCTGGAGGAGAAGAGTGGAGCCCTACCCAGCCAAGGTAGGGACCAGGGCTTCTGAGGGTCCCTGTTGCAACCGCCCCTCCTTCCCTGGGTGTGGTGGGGCTCTGAGTGGTGCTTCCATCCCCTCCCCAGTATCTGCCCTGGGCCCCAAATATGTCTCAAAGTAGTGACCTCCGGCCCAGCCCGCTGTGCTGAGACTGCAGCTGAAAGCCTCCTCTCTCTCTCTCTCTCTGTCCAGGCCGTACATCCCCAGCTGTGATGCAGCCCCCACCGGGCATGCCATTGCCCCCTGCAGACATTGGCCCCCCACCCTATGAGCCACCAGGTCACCCAATGCCCCAGCCTGGCTTCATCCCCCCCCACGTGAGTGCAGATGGCGCCTACGTGCCTCCAGGTGAGTTGGGAAGGGATTTGGGAGGGGCAATGGGAGGTCTTGGCTGCTGTCTGGCTTTTGCTGCAGCCAGTCATTGGTCAGTCTGGGCAGCTATCCGCTGCGGGGCAGGGACTGCCAACATGCCCAGCCAGTCCTGGCCGTGAGCTCAGGTTGTGTGTGGATGGAGCCTAGACACGGGAGCAGCTCCTCGGGGTGGGGGTGGCTTGGCACACATGACACAGATGGCGACAAGCACCCTGTGTGCAGGAGAGGGGCTGGTGAGCCACAAGGCTTCTGTGGTCATGGGCTTGTGGCTGAGCACACCCCCTGCATGCCACAGGCAGGTGACCCAAGAGAGCCACGTTCCTGGCTCTCTGCCACACCTGTCTTGGCCCTCATGGGCTGGGGATTAGGAAAGGCTAGGAGACAGTCATTTTGTTTCAAAGCCCTGGTCATCCCACTAGAAGGATGACAGGAAGCCTCAGGCCCAGCCCTGTGCCCTTGGATGCTGGGGGCTGTAGGGCTGGGGCTCATCACTCATCTATGGAGCGCAACAGCCAGTGACCTCTCTGCTCCAACTTCTGTGCTATTTCAGGTTTCTACCCTCCTCCAGGCTCCCACCCACCCATGGGCTACTACTCCCCAGGGCCCTACCCCCCAGGGCCCTACCCTGGACCTGGGGGCCACACAGCCACAGTCCTGGTCCCTTCAGGGGCTGCCACCACAGTGACAGTGCTGCAAGGAGAGATCTTTGAAGGAGCGCCTGTGCAGACAGTGTGTCCCCACTGCCAGCAGGCCATCACCACCAAGATATCCTACGAGATTGGCCTGATGAACTTTGTGCTGGGCTTCTTCTGCTGCTTCATGGGGTAGGTGGTGTGGGTGCTTATACGGTGGGGGCCTCGCCAGGGTCTGCTGCCACCTCTGTCCCTGCCTGTTGGGCCTGAGCCTGTCTCTGTCTCTACTCAGATGTGACCTGGGCTGCTGCTTGATCCCCTGCCTCATCAACGACTTCAAGGATGTGACACACACGTGCCCCAGCTGCAAAGCCTACATCTACACGTACAAGCGCCTGTGCTAACGGAGCTGGGACTCGGGACTCCCCTGCCTGTTAGTCTGGCCCCCTGTGCTTTGCTCCCCACCAGTGGTCTCTTCCCTGTTCTCACATGGGGCTGGAAGCCATGACACTGTCCCCTGGAAGTCTTGTCCTCTTCACCTTGCCCTACCCTGAGCATCTGACTCTTCCAGCAAAAATTCTGTTGGATTTAAGGCCAAGGGCTAGTGGATGGCAGGACAGAAGGCTGGCACTGAGCTTAAGTGTTGCTGGTCTACTTGGTGTTTGTGGTCAGGAAGATAAGCTTGGAGGGGTTTCCCACCAGAATCTTCATTCCTCCGTTTCTATACAAGGTACAGGTTCAGTCCTGACTCCCTGGGACCAAAAGCAGCCAGACCAGTAGCCAGTTCTCTAGGCCTGGGGCCTGCAGTATGACTGTGCCTATAGCCACAGTTGTTTTTGATCTGCAGGGCCAAGAATGGGGGAGTTGTCTGGAGTCAGCTGGACCCAAGCAGGACAGGATCATAAGGCCTGGCTTTGTTTTGGGAGTACCCTGCGCCTCTGGGGTGCTAGAGGTGTGGCATGATGGTCGGATGTAATGACTGCCAACTCTGGCCCTCGGAACTCACGTGTCCAAACCACCTCTAACACCCTGTCCAAGGGCCCGAGAGCTACCTGGTGTGAGGGGGAGAGGACACTGGTTGAGTGACCGAGCCCTAGTGGCCAAGAAGGAACTTGCCTCTTAACCCCTCACCCAGCTCCCTGAATCAGTGTGCAGACCCCCTTTCTGGCCATGCCTCTGTGAACTCCTGTATTGCTGGGGCCAGAAGAAATGCCCATCAGCCTCGCCAGTCCTGTCTCCCCCGTGTCTTTGCTGTGTGTGGGTGTGACCACCTGGTGGCTGGTATGTCCCAGCTGGGACAGGCGCTGGCAGAGGAGGGGCTCCCTTGTGGGTGCGCTCAGGCCTGCCATGACCTCTCCACTGGTGGAGTCTCCCCAGGAAGTGCTGGCCCTTCGTCCCAGCTAACGGGGCATTGCTGTGCCTGCTCACACAGGAACACCCTGCACTGGGGCTGGGGACGAGGAAGGAGCAGCCATAGTAGCGGAAGTGCCCTGGTGGACACCAGCCCTGCCCTGCCCTAGGCCCAGGCCGAAACCTATGTTTATTTCCTGAATGGTTTGTTTGTGAACTTGCTCACCTGGACTGCTATAACCTGCCGCTGTCCCTCTCCTGGTCTCGCACTGCCACTGCATGGCCTCCTGTCACTGTGAATTGTGGCCCAGTCTCAGTTTGTAGTTTCTCATTAAATTGGCCCTTTCAGTCCCCCACCCTGGACCTCTGCTCTCTTGCCTGCTTCCTTCTTTTTTGAGGGAAAGAGGGTGGGGCTGCAGGTAGTCTACCAGCAGGGCAGGGGGCTGAGCCCTCAGGATCGCAACACACCTCAGTGCTTATGCGGTGCCAACTGTCCAGGACAACACTGACATTTAAGGACCTAATTATACCAAACCAGAGTCAGGTGTAGACCAGCATTGGGAATTCCAGCTGTGACCAGGCCTGGGCATAAGTCAACTCCAGGACTTGAGCAGTGGCTGAAGGTCACTTTCCTTCCTCTGAAACTTGTTTCGACCACCTACACGCCATGGCATCCACCCATAGGATGTGCAAGCAGGAAACCCCCAAGCTTGAGTGTGGTATCATTCCTCCCTGGGCAGGCACCCTCATCCCCTTAAGCAAGACAGACTGGGTGAGGCTGAAGGTTAGCAGTCGGGGCACCAAGGTTCTGGGTCAGTTCTGGTCTTGGCCTTCTCTGTACCCCAACTCGTCTGAATTGGAAAGAGATAGGCTTGGGCAGTTTAAAGAGTTCCTCTACCCTTTAACCCTCTTCTGAATAAAACTTTTACAGGCGATAGATTCCTAGTAATAAAAATAAGTTCACATTTCTATTTTATAGACAGTGAATTGTTTAAATACAAGAACATGCTTGTTTTATACTTATTTATAAGAAAAAACTTTTAGTAAAAAACCTCCTAAGTGTTTCTGAGTAGAAAGTCACAGGACCAGGCCTGGCACAGTGGCTTAGCCTGTAATCCCAGCATTTTGGGAGGCTGAGGTAAGAGGACTGCCTGAGCCTGTGGGTTCGAGACCAGCCTAGGCAACTTGGTGAGACGTTGTCTCTACAATAAAATCACAAAAACTAGCCCAGCATGATGGTGTGCATCTGTAGTTCCAGCTACTTGGAAGGCTGAGGTGGAAGGATTGCTTAAGCCCAGCAGGTCGAGGCTACGGGGCTGTGACACTGTGCTCCAGCCTGGGCGACAAGAGTGAGACTCCAACTCAAAAAAAAACAGGACCGGATACACTGTAAGGATCTTTTGTGAGACGGTCAGAATGACTTTGCCCTGGAGACAAGGGGTGCTGGGAGGAGGCTGCTGGGACCGTCATGAAGGGTGTCCACTACCCCCCCCCACAACACACACCCTTGCTTGTGAGGGACTCGCCCATGAGGAGGGAGGGATGGAGGAAGCTTGCAGATGCACTTATTGAGCGTTGGAACATTTATACAGTCAGAGAAGATGAGCCACAGCTGAGCAGAACTCTGGGGCATCTGGTTGATAGGGAGGGGCTCCAGGGTCACCAAGGCAGGAGAGAGCCTGGCTTTCACCCACCCTCAGCCCCACCCCCCACAGCCTGGGCTCACTGCTGCTCATCCCCAGCAGGGGAAAGACAGCCGCCCAAGTCCTGCAAAAACAGGAAGAAACAAAGGGAAGAAGCCTGGGGCTTGGAGGTGTGGGAGCCCCAGAGCACAGCTGGTCCAGAGGTCAGGCCTGCCCTGCCCACTACACTGTGCTGGTGACTCCCAGGGTGATGGCCTATGCCCAGCGCAGCATCTGGCCTGCAGAGAGGATGCTGTCAGGCAGAGGATCTAGTGCCTGGCTTTTATTGGTTTCCTGTTTTCTCAAACCCAGCATTTTTTTTTTTTTTAGTCACCTGAGGTGGTAGTTTGTTGGGGTGGAGACAGGGGTAGGTCACTTGGGAGGAGGGCGCTGGTGTGGCGTGATGAGTCCTTCACATGTAGTACCAGGCCAAGAGTCCAGCAGCCAGGGCAACGCCAGCAGCTAGAATGAACTGGAAGCTGGGTTTCCTCAGCACAGCCATGGCTGTTTGGAAGGGACAGCTGCTGCCCTCCAGGGCACCTGTATGACAGCACCAACAGGAGACACTGCATCAGGGAGGGCTGCTGATACACTCGCCCCAAGAGGGGAGCTTGGGACAGACAGACCTACCTTTGCCTTGATCAGCAGCGTAGAAGGGACATTTACGTACGTCTCCTTTCCCGTCATGCACAGGGAACCCATCCTCCAGGGTCTCTCTGGCCAGTGTGGAACCAGCCTGGTCCAATTCATTGAATATCTGCAGGAGCAGAGGATCAACTGAGCCATCCCTGAGCTGTGCACACTCTGCTTCTTGGAGAATATCTCATATAGGGTGAGCTGGAGCAGGTGAGCTTGCTCAGGAGTGCCAACTAGCAAAGCAAGTGGCCCCAGTGGGTGGAGGCCCCACTGCCTGGCCTGTCTCCTGAGCACAAGCTCTGGAAGGTGTGGCCACACCCATGCTGTTGGCACCCTGACAAGGCTGTTGGGTCTCTCCTAGGAACTGACCAGACATGTACCCCATGCCTGGCCTTATCTGAGGTAGCTCAAGTCACTAAAACTACCAGGGCACAGACAAGAGGGCACACGTGTGTCCCCAATTCTAGCTGCTGGTTATTTTTTTAGCAAGAAGTGATAGAAAACTAGGAATGTGGAATGAAGCCCTGCAGGGCAGACCCATCCCGAGTGGTCCTGGGAGGCCTCACTGGAGGGCTGATGGGCTCTGTGCTCAGCCTGGCACTTTGCTCATCCACAGCCACTTTCTCCTGGAGTTGAAGGCTGACCTGGGGCTCTGGGGACAGAATCAGCTGCCCCAGGCTCAGCCCCACCCAAAGGCTAACAGTTATTCTCCTTACTCTCCTTGGTAAAACTGCCTTCCCTGAACTTACCAAGCAGGACTTTCCATTGCAATCCTTGTTAAAAGGAGGAAAGTCTCCGTTCCTCAAGACCAGCATCCTGTGGTGAGAGGGGAGAGAGCTCCATTCTCCCAGACCCCTCTATGTGCTGAGGCCTCAGTTTCCCAAAACATGACTCACAAGCATCTATGGAACCAGCCCTTCCAGACAGGAACCTATCCATGGGCCCAGGCTCTCTGGTGGCCAGCTTAGTGTCCTCACCTTTCTCTCAGCACCCTGCAGCTCATCTGCCCTAATGCACGGATGCCCTCCTGGGCTGCTCTGGATCTGCTCCCGCTGTCAGAAGTTCCCTTTGCAGCCCTGGCACCTGACAGAGCCAGTCCCTAGCCCCCAACAGTACCTGCATATTGTACTCGAAGGCCTTGTTGGCCTCATCCACGATCCTCTCTTTGGTTTTCATGTTCAGGTCCAGGGCGTTCATCCTGGCCCGGTAGAGCTGCTTGAACTGCTGGGCATTGTCCACATTCTCAAACAGGTAGAACTGGGTCCCTTCCCCCGTGCTGGGGAGTTTTAGGGCTCGCTGGGCCACCTTCTTCAGCACCTGGCCCCCTGAGAGGTCCCCCATGTAGCGGGTATACGCATGGGCCACCAGCAGCTCTGGCTCGTTCTGTCCTACGTAGTGGATCCGCTCCACGTACTTTTGGGCTGCCTCAGAGCACTGCACCTGCTCCTCCCAGTTTTCACCAAAGAAATATTCCATGTCCTTGGTCAGTGCCTCCTTCCGGTGCAGCTCCACAGGGAAGTACAAGGGTGCAAAGGATGGGTGGTCCTTGTTGCGGTCCATCTCCTCCTCGAGAGCCGAGTATGTGAAGTAAAGTGCAGTGGTGGCCAACTGTGGGGGATAGTAGGAGGCCATGGGAAAGGGCTGCGGGCCACAGCCAGCAACACCTGAGCCCACCAGGTCCACGTGGCTGGACACAGAGGCTCAAATAACACACCGCTCCAACCCCCGAGGACTCAATCCTATGACCCATTTTCATATGGTGTATTTTTCAGCACACCAGGAAGTGTTTATATTTCTTAAAGGAGTGGTCTGGTGAATTCTTTGGAACATGGATACTTTTGCTTCCTTTAAGCTACAAGGGCCACATCTTAATGTCAAGAAAGAATGGAGCATGGAGAAACTCCCAGCTTCTCCCTTAGTGTAACTCCCACCCAACCCGATATGAAAGTCTGGAACTCAATCTTATCTGTGATTCAGGGTCACAAACCTTAAATAGCTCCTTCTTAATGTTGCCTTTCAAGAAGTCCTTGACAAACTGGGTATTTTCTGCCCGGTCGTGTGCTTCCTTGGTCCCTTCCTTCAGGAGCTCTGAGAGGTCAGCCATTCTGTGGAGAAACAGGGTGTGTGTGTGTGTGTGTGTGTGTGTGTGTGTGTTAGCCCTTTCCCAGAAAGGACCATATTATGAAAAACTGAGTCCTGAGTCCAGACCCCAGGGCGACCACTTGCTGGACTGGAGGCTGGGGCTTCTCAGGCACTTCATTCCAACATGTACAAATGGCGGGACCTTGTCAGAGAACACGGAGCAAGCAGACATAACCTGTCTGACCCAAGGACTCAAGGGACACAAAAAATGACTGTGACCTACTACTCCTCAAGAGCACACATGTCTACATGTCTGTGTCGGCTGTGAACCAGCCAAATGAACAATACTATGCTTCTGTGACCACCTAGTGGTCAAAGAAACACACATCATTAATTTCCCCAGTGTTTACTGACGTTTTTTGTTTTGCTTTTTGAGTCAGAGCCTCACTCTGTTACCTAGTCTGGAGTGCAGTGGCATGCTCACAGTCACCGCAGCCTTGACCTGCTGGGCTCAGGCGATCCTTCCACCTCAGCCTTCCAAGTAGCTGGAACTACAAGCGCACGCCACCACAGACGGTTAATTTTTTAATTTATTGTAGAGATGAGGTCTCGCCAAGTTGCCCAGGCTGATCTTGAACCCCTGGGCTCAGGCAATCCTCTTGTCTCCATCTCCCAAAGTACTGGAAGCCACCACACCTGGCTGTGTTTGCTGACTTCTCCAGGGAACAGTTTGCCTTTGGGAACATGTCTCCTGGAATCCACACACCTCTGTAAAGGGCTGTGACCACGGATCTCCTGGGGTGGCTCTGCTGCCTTCCTCCCACCTTGAGCCCCCAGCCTCTTCGGGACTACATGTGGCCAGGCCCAGGCACAGGGGAATGAGAGACAACCAAGAGGCTGGAGCCAAGTCCTTGGTTTGTGCTACTTAACAAATTACACAGGATAAAGTTGTGCTGATGGATAGACATGGCAAAAATATGTGCTCCTAAGATGGGAGTACCTGGGCAGGAGCTCACATATGTCCACATAATCCATCTACTAGAGTGAGAAAAACTTGGCCTTCTCATAGTCCAGCCTCTGCTGGCGTCTTTAGATTAGCTAGTATCACTCATGTGCTAAGAATCAGTTCATATTAGCAACTGTTTCAAGGTATAAAAACCACTTTGCCAATGACAGGGTGATAATGAGAGGCTAAGAACAATGCACAACAGGGCCTGGGACCTTGGGGCTCAGAGTGAACTGGCCCAACACAGTAAGCAAAAGCCTGCCCTCCAGTCAGAGCTACTCCCGCGTTCTAAGAGGTAGAAGACATTGGAAATGGAGCCAGCTTTGCCTCTGATTACCTTTTCGCATCCACATGGAAAAACACATTGGATTTAAAGAAAAAAGGACAAGGACAGCCATCAAATCCTATCACTCAGCACTCCCTGCAGTACCTGCCATGCTTCTGGATAAGGCAATGGACTAGAACAACTGGGGAGAGTACCAAGCAGCCAAGGGGGCTGTCAGTCAGGCATTGGGGGTTCCACAGCTCACAGCCCACGACACTCCCTGGAGCCACCAGCAGACAAAACTAGGTGTGCTGGACACACAGGTCCCTGGGCTCACCTGACTCAGTGCAGCCAGCCCCATTACTCACCTAGTGTGGTTTTCCTTGACTGAAGTCCCAGAGTTGTTGTTCTCTGACTCATCTACTCCCTCTGAAGTCTCCACTTCTGCTGACATTGTTGCTGAGTGCGGTTCTTGCTGATGTCACTCCTCTGGTCCTGCAGAGACACAAGGGGTTGGTGATGCAGCACCAACGGCAGTCACTTCCCCAGATACCTGCCAAGTTCACTCTCCTCTGAGCCAACGTACCCGAGGTGACACCCACGCACCCCAGGGTTGTTTTCTTTAAAAATAAAGCTCTGGCAGCCGGGCTCAGTGGCACAGCCTGTAATCCCGCGCCTTTGGGAGGCTGAGGTGTGGATTGCCTGAGCCCGCGGGTTCGAGACCCGCCTGGGCAGGCGAGACCTCATCTCTACAATAAAATTAAAAAATTAGCCAGGTGTGGTAGCGCGAGCCTGTAATTCTGGCTACTCGGAAGGCTGAGGCGGAAGGACCGCCAGAGCCCAGCAGGTCGAGGCTGAGGTGGCCGGGAGCGGCCACTGCACTCCAGTCTGGGCGACAGAGTGAGACTCCAACTCAAAAAATAAAAAAATAAAAATAAAGCTCTGCCACTATTGAGACCATATCAGAATGTGGACAAAATTTGACTATGGACAGTGTATTGGGTAATCATTGTATTGACAGATCAAGTAATCACTGTCTTGACATTGAACCTGCTGGCTTTTAAAAAATATATATATATAATTATAGCCAGGCTCGGTGGCTCAGCCTGTAATCCCGCACTTTGGGAGGCCAAGGTGAGTGGACTGTTTGAGCCCGTGGGTTCGAGACCCGCCTGGGCAACTTGGTGAGACCTCATCTCTACAATAAATCAAAAAATCAGCTGGGCGTGGTAGCACACGCCTGTAGTTCCAGCTACTTGGAAGGCTGAGGTGGAAGGATCGCCGGAGCCCAGCAGGTCGAGGCTGCAGTGGCTGGGAGCAGCAGCCACTGCACTCCAGTCTGGGCAACAGAGTAAGACTCCAACTCAAAAAAAAAAAAAAATATATATATATATATGTATATATATATATATTTATACTGTGATTATATAAGAGAATGTCCTTGTTCCTAAGAAATACACAATGAGGTACTTAACACACTGTCTGCAACTACTGTCAAATGGTTCAGAAGAGTATGTAGTGTGTACACATGCAGGGTCGGGGATGTTCGCAAGTAAGAAAACAAATGAGGGCCAGGCACGGTGGCTCAACCTGTAATCCCAGCACTTTGAGAGGTGGAAATGAGAGGACTGCCTGAACTCAGGGATTTGAGACCAGCCTGAGCAACATGGCGAGACCTCATCTCTACAATAAATCAAAAAAGTAGCTGGGCATGGTGGCACACACCTGTGTTTCCAGCTACCTGGAAGGCTGAAGTGGAAGGATTGCCTGTGCCCAGCAGGTCGAGGCAGTGGTGTCCAAGAGCGTGCCACTGCACTCCAGCCTAGGTGACAGAGTGAGACTTCAACTCAAAAAACATAAAAGCAAGCAAATGAGGCCAAATGCCAAGAATTAGTGAATCTGGGTAAATGGTATATAAGACTTCTTTGTATTATTTGTACAGTTTTTCGTACATTTAGAATTGTATCAAAATAAAAGTTTCCAAAAACACAAAGAAAACATCATAGATAAAGCTTAACAAGAAAGAAAGAAAGCAGCAGTGCAGCAGCTCTGAGTTCGGCAAGCAACGCTGGATCACACCTCCTCACAGCATGCTGGGGTCAGCTCATCGTCTGTGAGGGCCAGGTGACCTGTGCAGCAAGTAATGCAAGCAAGGCACCAACTGGAATTTAGTTAAGGCCAGGCCATACCAAGCAGCTCTGCTTTAGAGCACAGTAGCAAGAAAGGTGCCCGACAAGCCTGACTGTCCCCAACCTACTCAGGACTTTGCTGGACTGAAGGAAATACTAAGTTGTCCAATCAGTTCCCATCGTTTGCTGTCTTCATCAGCCAGGGAAATAGTCCCATTACACTTGTGACAACCTCATCCTCCATTCCTGGAGGCTTCTGCTCAGGTAGTGTAAGAGACAGCCCATCTAGGGAATTTTCCAGATTAACAGCAGCACAGTAGCACCAACAACCAATAAAGAAACTCACAAAGACAGAACTACAGACACTGGGATCAATCAGGCCAAACTGGGCCAAGGAAAGTAGTATTTATTTACTCAGCATTTTTTTACATGCTCTACCCAGGAACAGGTATCAAGGAGGAAGAAGAAGTGTAAGAACTGGTTCTTGAAAAAAAGAAAATAAACCTCCACAGCACCCACAGGTTAAAATACTGTTACATATCCTTCTTGAGTTTCCTCTAGACACCAACTTCATTTTCTTTGTTCTCTTTTGGGATATTATAACACATGGTTTGTTCAACACAGTCTTTCTGAATCGTCTCTCTCTTGCCTTTAGATATATCTTTTTTTTTTTTTTTTTTGAGTTGGAGTCTCACTCTGTCACCCAGACTGGAGTGCAGTGGCCACTCCCGGCCACCGCAGCCTCACCTGCTGGACTCCGGCGATCCTTCTGCCTCAGCTTTCCGAGTAGCCGGAATTACAGGCACGCGCTACCATGCCCAGCTGATTTTTTGATTTATTGTAGAGATGAGGTCTTGCCAAGTTGCCCTGGCAGGTCTCGAACCCATGGGCTCAGGCAATCCACTCACCTCAGCCTCCCAAAGCGCGCGATTACAGGCTGAACCACCGAGCCCAGCTAGATTATATCTATAAATGGGATTAATTTTAGGAAGTCAAGCAAGAATATATACAGCACAATACCTACCACATGGTAAGCACTTAATAAAAGTTAAACAATTACTGGAAGCTTAGGGATGTCTGAGAACACTGAAAATAAATAGCAGAATATATAGAAAATAGAATCTTCTTGACTCCAAATCAGATAGACTGTCCTCTGCAACAACATTGATGAACTGTATGGAGTACAGAGAAAGCAGGTCATCACATGACGAGAACAGTAAGCAGACAAGTTTCCTGGGGAAGGACCCTCAAAAGCAGGTGGGATTTAGGGTGGGAAGAGCCTCTAGATCAAGGGAATATGAACAAAGCCAGAAATGTATGATTCCCCGAGATGGTATACAGTTGCCCAGCTGTATATCCTCTTGCCTAAGCACCAAGGCAGTCTTTGCCAGCTGCAGAATAAGCCCTACATGGGCCTTCTAATGGCCTGCCCACACTGACCTTGATTTACACACTTTTTTGGAAAGAAGAGCTATCTATCCTCCACATCCTTGGGGATTTTGAGAGTCAAGATTTGTCTCTGACTGCTCAGTCCTCAGGCAGCAGAGAAAAGGATGCTGGGATCGGAGCACTGGGCTACCCAGAGGAGGGAGGGGTGCAATAGAGTGTCCCAGAACCTCTAGACAGGTGGTGGGAGCACAGGACTATGCTGAGGACACATCCCAGACACCAGACGACTACAGACCCCATGCTGCTTATAGGTAAAGTAAGGCAAAGACAAAAGACAAGTGCGATTCATGGCACACAGGTTACCAACTGCTGGAACTTCAGTACACGTCCTGCCATGTGCACCTAATCATCATGGTGCACAACAGTGATTGGACACGCAATTAAATCTGATCATTAACTGTACTTTATTCAATAATAACTGCACGCTCTGGGAGAGTGTAGTCTTGCTTGAGCAACAAGACCTTTTGCTTCTTTTAAAAATATAAAATGCAGAAGGGAAAGCTGGCTTCCACTGGTGCCCTCTCTGGCATTTTCTCAGCACTTTGTTTATGGCAGCTCCCCTCAGGCATGCCTGCTTCAACTTCACTCCTGCCCGCCAACCCCTAATTCTGTCCTCCCAGCCTGTGGGAAGCTAAAATCTGAACCACTGCTTTAGCTCCGGGCCTGGAAAATATTAGCTTCTCAATAAAATCTTGAGTAAAAACATCCAAAGTAAAAAAAAAAAAAAAAAAAAAAAGGGAGGGGGGAGGAAGGAAAAGTTCTCATGCACACTGCCAACAATAGGCAATTTTTTAAAAAAAGCAAAAAGTCATCTGCTATCCACTACTTCAACTCCAAACATGTTCTACTGATTTTACTTTGGATTAAGAATAACAGCAAGAATATTGAGTCTTCAAGATGGACTGAAAGTATCATCTGTGCAGAGTTGGGGGCTGGGGGAGGATGCTCCTGGGAAGGCTGTTAGCATATTCAACTTACGTGGTTGGGCCCAAGGAAGGTGGCTGTGTCCATTCCTGTGGCCGGGTCACCATTCCTCAAGAGAGTGGTTATGTAGTGTGCCATTCAATGGTAGAAACAAAATTCTTTTCATTCTATACGTCCAAACTTAGTCTGGCTGGCCTCTACAATTGAATCCTTTTTTTCTGCTAGAAACCACTAGAATCCTTAGAAAATCGGGGGTCAAATCATAAATGCAGAGCCTTTCTAAACTTCAGTCCTCTCAACAGGAGGTTAAACCCCTAAGAATAAAAACAAAAGCAAAAGCAAAACAAAAGATCTAAAAGGTTCTACTCTGGGAAATATACTTCAAGAAATGGTAATAGGAGGTTGGACTTGGTGGCTCAGCCTGTAATCCCAGCACTTTGGGAGGTTGAGGTGAGTGGATTGCCTGAGCCCGTGGGTTCGAGACCAGCCTGGACAACTAGGTGAAACCTCATCTCTACAATAAATCAAAAATTAGCTGTGTGTGGTAGCACATACCTGTAGTTCCAGCTACTTGGAAGGTTGAGGTAGAAGGCTCACCGGAGCCCAGCAGGTTGATGCTGGGGTGGCCGTGAGTGTACTACTGCACTTCAAGCCTGGGCGATGGAGTGAGACTCCAACTCAAAAAAAAATGGCAATAGGAAGGTTGAGGCATGAAAATTGCCTGAGCCCAGGAGTTCAAGACCAGCTTGGGCAACAAAGCAAGACTCTGTGTCTACAAAAAAATTTTTAAAAATTAGCCTGGCTGGGCACAGTGGCTCACGCCTATAACCCTAGCACTTTGGAAGGCCGAGGTGAGAGGACTGCCTGAGCCCAAAGGTTCGAGACCAGCCTGGGCAACTTGACGAGAGCTCATCTCTACAATAAATTTAAAAATCAGCCGGGTGTGATGGTGTGCGACTATAGTTCGAGCTACTTGGAAGGCTTAGGCGGATCACCTGAACCCAGCAGGCTGAGATTGTGGTGGCCACGAGCATGCCACTGCACTTTAGCCTGGGTGCCAGAGTGAGACTCCAACTCAAAAAAAAAAAAAAAAAATTAGCCTGGCCTGGGGTATGTGCCAATGGTCCCACCTACTTTGGAGACTAAAGCAGGAGGATCACTTGAGCATAGAAGTTCAAGTTACAGTGAGTTATGTCGAGCCAGTACACTCCAGCCTGAGCAACAGAGCGAGACCATGTATCAAAAAAATAAAAATTTTTAAAAAGAAATAATGGGCAACCCCTTTGGGTCCCCTCCCACTGTGGGAGCTTTTCTGTCCCTCAAAATAAATTCTGCTTTCAAAAAAAAAAAAAGAAATAGTAATCTGTACCAAATAATAAATAGCCACACAATAACATTAGGAAAAAAAATCTCATAGCTTAACAACAAAGCCTAGGACTGCTAAAACAACAATAAACAATGGAATCCTGGCACAGCCAGGACAAGTTGATAAACTGCATTCACACACAGAAAAAGTCTACTACAGAAACTTTTTTAAAAAAAAAGACCCCCAAACACTGACTACCACTGTGTGCAAAAGTGCATAAATATACTGACAATGACAGGAGAGAATTTGAAGAGCTATAAAGACTCATTTTTTGTTGGACTTTTTAGCCAACCGGCTGTTTTTATATAAAATGAGTCAATTCTCTTGGAAAGAAAAGGGGAAGGGGAAAGAAAAGAAACCAAGAGAGAGGAATCGGACCAAGCAAATCAACTAAGATCATACACTGTACTAACTAATTAACAGGAAGTCCCCGGGCCCTCTTTACTTTGATTTACAAATTCCAGAAAGGTCAGTCTGCCCTCTCTTTCCCACTTCCAAAAAACTGTGACCCTCTGTTTAGAAAATCTACCTCTACTGTTCCATAATTCCTGTACTCCTAGCAGTTCACCTGATCAGCTGCTCGTTTTCATTCCAACACCTAATCTAGCAGGAGAAGCAACCAAGTTCCTACCACAGTTACTTCTAGCAGAAGTGCCTGCCCAGCAGATCCGGAACACTCGGAACCCTCCTCTCAAAGCTTTTGCCTCTGGGAAAGTGCAGGCTCAAGACACAAGATCCTCTGAAGTAACAAGACATGTTCAAGATGTTAAATTTTCCTCTATGGAGACTCAAGTCCACTTCAGAAAGTCAGGTAACTTGGTACACTGCTGCCAAGTAGCAACATAACTAAGGACTATTATGATTCACTTCTTTCTCATCTGAGGATACAAAAAAGAACAATGAAAACTTTGTCCTGGAGAAAACACAATTGAAGGACAGGAGCCGGTTGTGAGCTCAGCCAACACTGAGGAGAAGGACTGGAAGGGTGACCCGCTTCCTACAGTAAGGACAATTCTGACTCACTGAAAAGGTGACAGTAGACAGTGACCAGTTACTGCACTTCACATTATGTCCATGACATAAGCCAGTGTTGTTTATACCACATGCAAAGGGAGGCTAATGGCTGTTGAGAGACTTCTGCATCAGGGCTCCGCCAATGTTCCCTCCCTGCTGAATGCCTCGTGGTTGGATGTCAGGATTTCCACCACCACCCTGGGTGGGGGTCCCTCCTCTGTCTGTTTCCTAGGCTTTTTAGCTAACTGGTTGGTTTTTGTTGTTGTTGTTGTTTTTGAGTCAGAGTCGTACTCTGTCTCCCAGGCTGGAGTGTAGTCACACAATCACGGCTACTGCAGCCTCGACCTTCTGGCCTCAGGCCATCCTTCCACCTCAGCCTTCCAAGTAGCTGGAACTACAGGCATGTGCCACCATGCCAGGCTAATTTTTTATTTATTTATTGTAGAGATGAGGTCTTGCCAAGTTGCCCAGGCTGGTCTCAAACCCCTGAGCTTAGGCAATCCTCTCACCTTCGCCTCCCAAAGTGCTGGGAACAGAGGCATGAGCCACTACATCCAGCCCCTGACTACTGCTTTTATGTAAAGAAACTCAACTATCTTAGAAAGAAAAGGGGAAGAGGGAGAGAAAAGACCATTTGCAGCTCAGAGCTCATTCCTGTATAGAACTGGCATCACATTAGTAAAAGGTGATCATTCTGCAGCTTCCCTGAGTGATCTATCATGCTGTTTCCCAGTTAAACCAGAAGCTTCCTACAAGAGATCAAGATTCCCTCAGACTCTGAGTTTATCAGGGTCTACTATCACTTACAGTACAGTACCCTGAGAAGCCTCCAACCTGTTACACTGTTGCAAATGTACAGCTGGAGTACCTACTGACAAAGCTAGCTCAATGCAAGTTTTGTGTGTGTATGTGTGTGTGTAACAAGAAAACATTTAACTACTAATACCAAGTAAAACAATACAAATTTTCAACTGGGTACTGTTTCTCTAAATTAACTAGTATGAAATTTGGTTTTATATTTCTTCAGATCTGGTTCAACTCTTCTCTTTCTTTTATTTTTTAAATTTTTATTTTAAAAATAAAAAATAGGCCAGGCGCGGTGGCTCAGCCTTTAATTCCAGCACTTTGGGAAACCGAGGCAAGAGGACTGCCTAAGCCCAGGGGTTTGATACCAGCCTGGCAACTTGGTGAGACTTTATCTCTACAATAAATCACAAAAATTAGACAGTCATGGTGGCGTGTGCCTGTGGTTCCAGCTACTTGGAAGGCTACCTAAGCCCAGCAGGTCGAGGCTGCAGTGGCTGTAAGCGTGGTCACTCACTCCAGCCTGGGTGACAAGAGTAAGATTCCAACTCAAAAAATAAATAAATAAAATAAAATTTTATTTTTGACAGCTAATTATATATATTTATGTGGTACATTGTAATGGTTTGACACATACATACATTGGTGAATAATCAAATTAGGTTAATGTATCCATTACCTCACATACTTGTTTCTTTGTGATAAGAACATTTAAAATCCTCTTTTAGTGATTTTGAAATACATATTATTATTAACTATAGTTACCATGCTATACAATAGATCACCAGGTCTTACTTCTTCTAACTGAAACTTTGTATCCTCTGACCAATATCTTCCTGTTCCAAATCCACCTCCCCTCTCCCTGCTCTCCTGCTATGAATTCAACTTTTTTAGACTCTACATATAAGTGAGATCAAGCAGTGCTGTCTTTCTGTGAAATACATTCATCCGCGTTATCACAAATGATAGAATTTCCTTAAAATGTACATATACACCACATTTTAAAACTCCATTTATCTATTGGCCGATCTCAGATGTGCTATGAAGTCTAAGTGAGCTATAACATGTATGAACATATTTCATGAAATGTAATGCTTTTGCCTCAAACGCTGAGCTCTTATTGAGAAAGTTGCTGGTGACAATGAGCAGCTGGGTAACTGTTAAACACTGAGGAAGAATATGAAATCCAGTAAATGTACAGATAATTCTGGGCAGGTCACACTTGAAGACTTCTGACTCAGCCCTCACTTTCTGGCAGTGTCAGCAAGTGGGAATATCTCTTTTTTCCAAGTGAGCCATGTGACCACCACAGGCTAGAATACTCACACTGCCGATGCCACTGGTGGCTGAATGAGCTAGATGTTCCAGCAGCAAACAGGACTGAATCAGCTCTTCCCCAATGAGGCACTGGATAACGGGCCTCTCAACATCCTGAAGAAACCACATCATCCAGGTCAACAGCTCCTGAGGTTACAGAATAAATGGGCTGTGGTCTCCTCTGAACTCTGGTGCTGCTACTCTTCACAGAATCTTACACACAAGCCTCGCCCCTTTCATTTCAATCACTGAGGGAATTCAATCCCACAATTCACTGAACATATGAATGACTATTAACATCTTGATAAAGAGCAAGTTCAGACAGTGAATCCAAGAAGAGTGTAGACTCTGAGGGCACAAAACACTTGAGTCAGATTTACTAAACAAGCACTTGCACATTTGAGCAAAAACAAGAGAAAGCAAAACAACTGCAACCAAGTCTAAAGGCATAAGTCTCTCAGAAACCTCAAAAACTGACACCAGAGACTTCTCTTGCAGTGTTTTTTTAATTGGGGAGGGTGAATGTGCTCATCTCTAGCCATGTTCAAATACAACCGAGCAAGCAGTCAAAATAGATACCAAGGACAAAACCCAAAATAGTGAAAAAGCTCAGAGAAGGCACACGGGGTGTGGTGCAGAAGCCCTGACTGAATTCTAAAATGGCTGGGGCGAACTTTTTACAAGGAGGACAAAGCCTAGGCCTCAGGCATCCCACAGGGATGGTTTTTTGCTTGTTTGTTTGAGTTGGAGCCTCACTCTGTCAGCCAGGCTGGAGTGTCGTGGCACATTCATGGTCACCCCAGCATCAACCTGTTCGGCTCTGGCAATCCTTCCACCTCAGCCATCCAAGTAGCTGGAACTACAGGCATGCACTACCAAATCCACCTAATTTTTTGATTTATTGTAGAGATAAGGTCTTGCCAAGTTGCCCGGGCTGGTCACGAACCAGTGAACTCAGGCAATCTACTCACCTTGGCCTCCCAAAGTGCTGGGATTACAGACTCAGCCACTAAGCCCAGTCAGGGCTGGCTTTAACAGAGGAAATGCCAGTAAAACCTTGGTTACAATAACCTTGGTTATTATTGCTAGGTTACAATCAAGCAAAAATTATCCCAACTTCTAACAATCTTGAAAGCATGTGTCCTGTGGATAAGTAGAGTCGATCATGTTTCCTTTCACTCAGGCACAAAACTGTCATCTGTAGCTTCAGCTTCTATCATAAACAGGGACTGTAAATAGCATTTGGGGGTGGAAGGAAAGAAAGTGTATTAAGATGCTTCTGTTGGGCTGGGCACAGTAGCTCATACCTGTAATCCTAGCACTTTGGGAGGCCAAGGAGGGAGGATTGTTTGTGGTTAGGAGTTCAAGACCAGCCTAGGCAACATAGCAAGACTTTGTCTCTACAAAAGAAAAATCAAAAAATTAGCCTGGTGTGTTAATGTGTGCCTGTAGTCCCAGCTACTTGGGAGGCTAAACCAGGAAGCTAGCCTGAGCCCAGGAGATCGAGGATGCAATGAGCTGTGTGATAGTGCCACTGCACTCCAGCCTGGGTGACAGAGCGGGACCCCAACTCAAAAAAAAAAAAAAAAAAAAAGATGGCCGGGCTCGGTGGCTCAGCCTGTAATCCCGCATTTTGGGAGGCTGAGGTGAATGGATTGCCTGAGCCCACGGGTTAAAGACCCACCTGGGCAACTTGGTGAGACCTCATCTCTACAATAAATCAAAAAAATCAGCCGGGTGTGGTAGCACGTGCCTGTAATTCTGGCTACTCAGAAGGCTGAGGTGGAAGGATTGCCAGAGCCCAGCAGGTCGAGGCTGCGGTGGCCGGGAGCAGCCACTGCATTCCAGTCTGGGTGACAGAGTGAGACTCCGACTCAAAAAAAAAAAAAAAAAAAAAATGATACTTCTGCTGACCTGCCATTTTGGAAACCTGGAAGTGCCATCAGCTCCCAGATGCTTTCTTCGCTACAAATAGCTCGAAGCCTTAGAAGCCGTTCCTGTAGGGGGAGGAAGGCCTTCAAGTTTACCCAGGAGAGGTTACAGAGGACAGAGCACCTGACTACAAATCTGACAGATCTGAGTACACCAGGCTAATTCATTCTCAAGCAGTGTTCCCACTGGCTATGACGAAACTAAGATTAAAAGAATTAATATGGCTGGGCTCGGTGGCTCAGCCTGTAATCCCAGCGCTTTGGGAGGCTGACGTGAGTGGATTGCCTGAGCCCGCGGGTTCACAACCTGCCTGTACAACTAGGCGAGACCTCATCTCTACAATAAATCAAAAATTAGCCGGGCGTGGTAGCGTATGCCTGTGGTTCCGGCTACTTGGAAGGCTGAGGCAGAAGGATCGCTGGAGCCCAGCAGGTCGAGGCTGCGGTGGCCGGGAGCAGCCACTGCACTCCAGTCTGGGCGATGGAGTAAGACTCCAACTCAAAAAAATAAATAAATAAAAATACAATAAAATAATTAATATAGCCAAGGTCACACAGAGAGTTAATGGTTAAGCAGGGACTAAACCTGAGTCATTCTGATTGCAAGGTGATTCCTCCTTTGTCCCTAGCTAATCCTTGTTGATTCACACATGTGAGATTAGTATGGTGCCACCACAAACTAATAGCAACACACATACTGAAGCCATGGGCTACAGTGACCCTCGCACCACAATGCATTGAGGCATGCAGTGCATAGGTTAGACAACAACCTATGAGTTGTTGTTTTAGTACGTAAAAGTGAGCAAGATCTTATTATTTCTGAGAAATAGGTGCTTAGGCCTAATTGAACATTCAGAAACTGCTGCTGCCTGGCCCCAAATCACTCACCCTGGCTACTCAGATTACACAACAACTCTGAGAAGATGTTTCCTGGTGAGGTCTACTTTTGTTGATCAACAAGGCAGGTCCTGAGAAAGAGAATGGAATACCCCATCACTTGGTGCCCAGAGAGAGGCAGTCAGACATGACAGACCTTGGTGGAAAATGAAGCCGGGGCTCCTGGGCATCCCTACACCAAAGGGAGGTCACAACAGGGTCAGCGTATCTCTACAGCACCCATCACCGTAGTGACTACAGAGAAATCGAAGCTCTGATCCCAAGAATCTGAAAGTGTGTCTGTCAACCATGTGTTGAGTGTTTAAAATCTAAGCAGTCTTATCTTTCTACTGAAAATGTATTCTGCCTTGAAAGTGGTAATGCAATAGGTAGGAAGTATATTAACATAAACTTCTTGTAAGATTAGCAACTTCATAGGACAAGGCTTTTGGTCAATCAAACAAGATGGCTCCTACTTGTCACTCCAGGCCTGTAAGGGATCTTCACAGTTTCCACAGGGCTACAGAGTAAGGTACTCTTCCTAGGCTTCTTCACAATGACCGCAGTGGGGGCAAGGATACAAGACCAGACCAAGAACCAGTAACTCCACGAGGCCGGCTCATCCTGTACAGACTATGTCTGTGGTGGCAGGGTACAAGCAGCAGCAACTATCGGACTTCCTCAGAGTAGACAGATTGGTTTCCCAGCACTACCAGGAGGCCCTGCCTATACTCAAGGAGCAGTAAGGGGAGCAGAACTTGCTTCCTTCTTACCCTCCAACTCCCTATCTTAATGAACAAAGAACCAAGAATTCCTAAAAATGGAGGGCCTCAACTGTTTTACTCCCTCAGTATACAGGTCCCGATGTGCATATGAATGACAACATCTGATAGGAGTAGCCAAGGCTGGAGGGGAGAGAAAAGGTATTACGGATAATGTGAAATTAACAGCAGTTAGCTGTATCTGTAGCTCTCTCTCCTACTCTTTTTTTTTTTTTTTTGAGTTGGAGTCTCACTCTGTCGCCCAGACTGGAGTGCAGTGGCCGCTCCCAGCCACCACAGCCTCAACCTGCTGGGCTCCGGTGATCCTTCCACCTCAGCCTTCCAAGTAGCCGGAACTACAGATGCGCGCTACCACGCCCAGCTAATTTTTGATTTATTGTAGAGATGAGGTCTCACCAAATTGCCCAGGTGGGTCTCAAA
The DNA here is from genome assembly GCF_000164805.1 of Carlito syrichta. Classification (NCBI taxonomy): domain Eukaryota; kingdom Metazoa; phylum Chordata; class Mammalia; order Primates; family Tarsiidae; genus Carlito; species Carlito syrichta. The sequence continues at coordinate 104,856 of NW_007247285.1, read as the reverse complement.
CCCGCGGGCTCAGGCAATCCACTCACCTCAGCCTCCCAAGGCGCGGGATTACAGGCTGCGCCACCGAGCCCGGCCTCTCTCCTACTCTTAACCTATCAGAACGAGAACCAATTTACAGGGATAATCTTTAACCCAATCAAACTTTTTTTTTTTGAGTCAGAGTCTTACTCTGTCACCCAGGCCGGAATGCAGTGGCATGACCATGGCTACCTCAGACTTAACCTGCTGGGTTCAGGCGATTCCTCCACCTTAGCCTTCCAAGTAGCTGAGACTGTAGGTGTGCCACCACACCCGGCTAATTTTTTTTATTGTAGAGCAGAAGTCTTACCATGTTGTCCAGGCTGGTCTCGAATTTCTGGGCTCTGGCAATTCTCTTGCCTTGGCCCCCTAAAGTGCTAGGATTACAGATATTAGCCACTGTACCCGGTCTAAACTTTTTTGTTTTTTTGAGTTGGAGTCTCACTCTGTTGCCCAGGCTAGAATGCAGTGGCATGCTCACGGCAGCCTTGACCTGCTGGGCTCAGGCAATCCTTCCACCTCAGCCTTCCAAGTAGCTGGAACCACAGGTGTGCAGTACCACACTTGGCTAATTTTTTTTTTATTTATTGTAGAGATGAGGTCTCACCAAGTTGCCCAGACTGGTCTCAAACCTGTGGGCTCAGGCAATCCTCTCACCTCGGCCTCCCAAAGTGCTGGAATTATAGGCACCTGGCCTCCATGTACTTTCAAACAAGAAATGGAAATACCACTGTCTCCATGAAAAATCCTACAGGCAGCATCAAGTCTACAGAAGGGGTCACAGACTTTGAGGTAAAGGTTCACCATGAAGAATCTACATTTTCATTCTAATAGCACTAGACACCAAGAAAGGAACAGAAAAACCTTGGAATTTCTAGCAAAACAAATTTTGCAAAAGACCTAAAGGAAGATGATCACCTTAGTTCAACTCCTTCATGGAGACCCTAAACATGAATTAGGTAAAGGCCCCTCCACATTACTGAGAGTCAGGATGGAAGACAGGACAAACTACTTTTGTTTAGGAGCAACTTATCAGTATAAATACAGGTTTAAGAACTGAAAAATTGACCAGGCTCAGTGGCTCAGTCTGTAATCCCACGCTTTGGGAGGCCAAGGTGAGTGAATTGCACAGGTTCGAGACCCGCCTGGGCAACTTGGCAAGACCTCATCTCTACAATAAATCAAAAAAAAAATTAGCCG
>NW_007247285.1:87198-102795 GCF_000164805.1 Carlito syrichta | reverse complement strand
CTGCATTCCAGTCTGGGTGACAGAGTGAGACTCCAACTCAAAAAAAAAAAAAAAAAGAGTCACAGTGCCTTCCTGGAATAGGCCTTATTTGTACATATTTGGATCACTGGAGGCTAAACATTTAAAGTAAGTTCAGTAACAAAGCCAGGCAGGGGTGAAGTCCCTGATAGAAATGTGTTTACCACTGGGCTCAGTAGTTCAGTCTGTAATCCCAGCACTTTGGGAGGCCAAGGCGAGTGGAATGCCTGAGTCCACGGGTTCAAGACCCACCAGGGCAACGAGGCAAGGCCTTGTCTCTACAATACATCAAAATTAGTTGGGGGGGGGCTAGCACGTGCCTGTAGTTCTGGCTATTTGGAAGGCTGAGGCGGAAGGCTCGTTGGAGCCCAGCAGGTTGAGGCTGCAGTGGCCAGGAGTGTGCCACTGCACTCTAGCCTGGGCGCCAGAGTGAGACTCCAACTCAAAAAAGAAAAAAAGAAAGAAATGTGTTTACTGACTTCTTTGTGGGATAGAACATAGAACTGGGAGAAATATAATTATCAGTTATTAGTCTGATGTCTGACTGATGAGCAGGCTAAGAATCAGAACCACGTTCTACCAGGTCTGCTACGACCTAACTGCAGGACGTCCCTGGAATGCCAGTGAGTCATTTCTCAACGAGCACCAAGAAGGATGGTGGTAAACAATAGGCAAAGCAGGAAAGGTGTGGGCCCCCTTACCCTGCTGCAGCCAGAGCAGCTCCCCTCATCTTTGCTGTAGTTCCTCTGGAAAAAAGGTTGTGCTGCTTCTAAAAATAAGATCTAAAAAACAATGCAAGTGATAATATTGGAGGCCTCATGCTACATTCAAAGCTATCCAAGTAAACCTTTTATGATTACAGCACTTAGGATATATATGATGTATATCCTGTTACAGTATTTGTTACATGTTTCCAGATTTCAGTTTATTCAAACTACAGTTCAAAGTTTATCTTTGTCTCCTACTGCCCAATAAAGGCACATACCTAATCAGGATTTGCTGACTGAATGAATGATTTCTAAAATACAAGCTATTGTTAAAATTGAGGCATTCTCACAGTGCTGATGACAAAGGACAATTAAAGCCGAATCCTGGTGAGGTGTGGTGGCTCATGGAACAAAAACTATAATCCCAGCACTCAAGGCAAGAGGATAGCTTGAGCCCAGGAGTTTAAGATCAGCCTAAGCAACATAGTGTAACCTCGTGTCTACTAAAAATTAGCCAGGCATGGCTGCACAAGCCAATAGTCCCAGCTACTCAGGAGGCTTAGACGAAAAGATCACCTGAACCCCAGGAGTCAAGGCTGAGGTGAGCCATGACTATATCACTGCATTCCAGCCTGGGCAACAGAGTGAGATCCTGACTCAAAAAAAGAAAAAAGAAAGGTGAATCCCAGATATAAGAAAAATGGCTGGCTAATGAGTAAGGAATTTTGAACAGCATTTTTACTGTAGACAATTCTACTTAACGGAGTGAAGATGAGATCTGTCTTGTGAGAAGATCAAGCATGCGATGCTTTGTTCTCAAATAGCTCGCTGTTTCATATTTTAAAGAAAATATTGCATTACATTGATTTTAAACTGGCTTCCTTACAATCTACAGATATTATTTTATTTTTATTTTAGAGTTGTGGGGTACAAGTAGGAACTTACTACCTAAGTAGGTTGCAAGCAGGTGAAGTTTGGGCTTCCAGTTGGCCCTCTCTCCCCCGATAGTGGGCCAGGTACCCAGTGTGTTGCCATGTGTCTCCCTCCCTCTTCCCTTCCTCCCACATATGATTACTGAGAGCACACCTTTAAGATTTAGTTTTATGGTCTTTGAAAACCTGATTGGTAGCAGAAAACTGCATTACATCTACTTTTTTTAAAAGAAATGTAGAGGCAAAATTTTTCACCCTCGCCCCCCCAACCCCTGCCTGGCAAATTTTTAACAGTCAAGAAAACAAATGCTTGCCAGCCTCCTCCACCCAATGTATGCACAAACCACTGACACTGCCTGACATCTGCATCTGCGAAGAAACCCTGTGTCCCTCCAGTTGGCCTTACAGTCTAGATTTCAAAGCAAGAGCAGGGTCTCTTCATGTTTGTTCCTCTAGAAAAGGGGGTCACCACAAGAAGGCAATAGTTATACAACTGTGTAACAAGCCCACATCCTGTTTCTATGTACATTTTGGAGAAAATACACCAAGGTCTTAGGTTATCATGATCTCAAAGGAAAATGCTACAGTTATTATATTACTGAAAAGAAAAGAAAAACAGTAGTTTGCCACCGTAAAATTGAATAGCTTTCTGTTTCACCTTCTCCAATGAGGCAGTACCCACAACTATACACATTAAAGTAAAATTTAATTCCCAAAAGTTTAACTCCTGTAATTCCTAACAGTTCCCCACAACTGGTCAAATGTCATTATCTCCATTAATCATTATCCAGAGGAAATTCACATAGCCTAGAATATCAACTACTGACTGAGGACATGATTAGGCAACAATGAATAACTTTAGGGAAGATGGGGAGGCACAAGTGTCCAATAGCTCGTAGGCCAGGAAAGACAGGGAAGTAGATTCCCCAGGGCTATGAGACTTTTTAAAAACAAAACCCTACACAGACAGCCAATACCGTGGAGCTTCCCCAGTCAAAATGAGGAGGGAAGGAGAAGAGGGAAGGGCCAAGGGGGCTTAGGCGCTCAGTTTTTGCAGTCCTCTTAGGACCATTGAGCTTGGCTAGTTTGCTCAGCTGTGGTCTAGAGGGCTTGGACACTCAATTAAACAGGTGGCTATCGCTTCCCACTGCATGTGCTGAGTGACCAGCCACTCTGGGCAGGGAATCATTGGTTTGTATGTCTAAAGCAGCAATGGGAAGCTGTTCCTGGATTAGCTATTGTTCCCGGATCTATCCAGGGCTTTCAGACTGCTGGGCCAGGGCTCCCTCTACTCTTTCACACCTCATTTCCAACTGTCTGACAGCTCCTTGAAAACTTCAGGAATGACCTTCCAAAAAAGCATGTGGTTTCTGTTTCTCAACTCACCCCAACCCCGATATTCCTAATTAGCTCTAACTCTGTATTAGGCACAAGCATATACTTTAATTAGCCATACTTAACTGTAGGGTCTCTTAGGGGAGACCTTAGCCTTAAACACCTCTGCCTCACCCACACTAGCCAGTGAAAGTGGTGTAGCTTCGGACAGTGTCCCTCTCCTAGGAGTCAGATTAGACCACTGCCTACACCAGAACATGCTGTCCTTTGCACGAGCACGCATGCAAGCCCCATGACAGTTGGTGTTTGGTGAAAGGCTGTTTACAAAAGACATGTCCTAGGGTTTCTGTCTCTAATCTATTCAAGTACCTCCTCATCTAAAGACAAATTCAGAGATGTACACTTTTGAAAATTGGAAGGAAGGGTATTTGTCAGAATGATCCTTTTTTGGTTGCAAATCTCTTTGACAATCAAAGGCTTCAGATTCTCTCTCCAAGACAATCATATTTTTTTTTTTATTTTTTTATTTTTTTGAGTCGGAGTCTCACTCTGTCGCCCAGACTGGAGTGCAGTGGCCGCTCCCGGCCACTGCAGCCTCGACCTGCTGGGTTCTGGCGATCCTTCCGCCTCAGCCTTCTGAGTAGCTGAAATTACAGGCACGCGCTACCACACCTGGCTGATTTTTTGATTTATTGTAGAGATGAGGTTTCGCTAAGTTGCCCGGGTGGGCCTCAAACCCACAAGCTCAGGCAATTCACTCACCTTGGCCTCCCAAAGTGCGGGATTACAGGCTGAGCCACCGAGCCCGGCTGACAATCATATTTTTAAAATGTTGCCTGTGCCATTCCAGAGCAACCACAGACCCCAAAAGTTCATCTGTGGACCCTAAATTTCAGGTTAAGAATCCCGGGCCAGGTGCGGTGGTCAGTCTGTAATCCCAGCACTTTGGGAGACCAAGGTGAGAGAGGATTGCCTGAGCCCAGGGGTTCAAGACCAGCCTGGGCAACTTGGTGAGACCTCATCTCTACAATAAATCACAAAAACTAGCCAGGTATGTGGCGTGCGTCTATAGGTCCAACTACTTGGAAGGCTGAGGTGGAAGGATCACCTAAGCGCAGCAGGTCAAGGCTGTGGTGGCCGTGAGCATGCCACTGCACTCCAGCCTGGGCAACAAGAGTGAGATTCCAACTTAAAAAAAAAAAGAATTCCCAATTCCTAATCTAGAAGAAGTCTCTTTATGAGTGACAATCTCTTCTTATGGGTAATATGTTTGCAGTAAGACCCTGAGTGCTCTAAGTTGGGGTTCCTTTTTCTTTGGTTTCCTTCCTTCTTTTCTCTTACTACTCTGTCATTTACCTACCCCTGATGGATTCAGTGCAAGTTCTCTCATCTTTTCCATTTCTAAGTTCTTCAACTTCCCTGACCTTCCAAAACACAGAGTGTCAAAATGACCATCATAACCTTACAAAGTGATTTTACTGTTTTGCATCTCCCCAAGGTGACAGCCAACTCCAAGTGAACAAAATTATACTGGGCTTGCTGTTGTTTTTGCATATCCCCTCAGTGCCAATACTCTGTACACCTTAGAGGCTCAATACAGTTGGCTCTCCATATCCATGGGCTCCACATCCATGGATTCAACCAACTTTGGATCCAAAAAAAAATTTTTTTTTGAGTTAGAGTCTCACTCTGTAGCTCAGACTGGAGTGCAGTGGCCGCTCCCGGGCACCACAGCCTCAACCTGCTGGGCTCCAGCAATCCTTCCACCCCAGCCTTCCAAGTAGCTGGAACTACAGGCGCACGCTACCATGCCTGGCTAATTTTTTGATTTATTGTAGAGATGAGGTCTCGTCAAGTTGCCCAGGCAGGTCTCGAACCCGCGGGCTCAAGCAATCCACTCACCTCGGCCTCCCAAAGCAAGGGATTACAGGCTGAGCCACCGAGCTCAGCCCAAAAATATTAAAAAAAAAAAAAAAAGATGGCTGTACCTGTACTATACATGTACAGACTTTTTTCTTATCATTATTACCTAAATAATACAGTATGACAACAATTTACATAGCATTTACATTATATTAGGTATTATAATCTAAAGATGTTTTAAAGTATACAGAAGGATGTGTACTGATTTTTTGCAAATACTATACCATTTTACATAAGGGACTTGAGCATCCTGGATTTTGGTATCCTTGGGGTGGGAGTCCCAGAACCAATTCCCTATGGATTCTAAGGGATGACTGTATACACTTACCAAATGATCTGATATTACTGCTTTGTGATCTTTTTATCTTTAGACATTTATACTTGAATGTACTGGCTCCTTCAAAATTTGGGTATGTGTGCTGATGCGGTGGCTCATACTTGTAAATCCAGCATTTTGGGAGACAGAGGTGAGAGGACTGCCTGAACCCACAGGTTCAAGACCAACCTGGGCAACATGGCAAGACCTCATCTCTACAATAAATCAAAAAATTACAGTGGCTCAGCCTGTAATCCTGCGCCTTGGGAGGCTGAGGTGAGTGGACTGACTGAGCTCGCGGGTTCGAGACCCGCCTGGGCAACTTGGTGAGACCTCATCTCTACAATAAATCAAAAAATTAGCTGGGTGTGGTAGCGCGTGCCTGTAGTTCCAGTTACTTGGAAGGCTGAGGCAGAAGATTCGCTGGAGCCCAGCGGCTCAAGGCTGCAGTGGCCGGGAGCGCCAACTACACTCCAGTCTGGGCGACTGAGTGAGACACCAACTCAAAAAAAAAAAAAAAAAAAAAAATTAGCCGGGAATGGTGGCACAAGCCTGTAGTTTCAGCTACTTGCAAGGCTGAGGCAAAAGGATCGCCTGAGCCCTGCAGGTCAAGGCCGCAGTGGCTGTGGGAGTGCCACTGCACTTCAGCCTGGGTGACAGAATGAGACTCTGACTCAAAAAAAAAAAAATTGTGAGCCGGGCTCGGTGGCTCAGCCTGTAATCCCAGCGCTTTGGGAGGCTGAGGTGAGTGGATTGCCTGAGCCCGCGATTTTGAGACCCACCTGGGCAACTTGGTGAGAACTCATCTCTACAATAAATCAAAAAAATTAGCCGGGCGTGACAGCACGCGCCTATAGTTCCAGCTACTTGGAAGGCTGAGGCGGAAGGATCACCGGAGCCCAGCACGTTGAGGCTGTAGTGGCTTGGGAGCGTGCCACTGCCCTCCAGCCTCGGCGACAGAGTGAGACTCCAACTCAAAAAAAAAAAAAAAAAAATTTTTTTTAAATTGTGATTTATAATGAGATACATATACAAATACATTTGTTCTCCACATTTGTAGTTAAGACAACTAGTTTATTTATTTATTTATTTTTATTATTTATTTTTTTGAGTTGGAGTCTCACTCCATCGCCCAGGCTGGAGTGCAACGGCACACTCATGGCCACCCCAGAGTCAATCTGCTGGGCTCAGGAGATCTTTCCACCTCAGCCTTCCAATTAGCTGGAACTCCAGGTATGCACTACCACGCCCAGCTAATTTTTTGATTTATTGTAGAGATAAGGTCTCACCAAGTTGTCCAGGCTGTTCTCGAACCTGTGGGCTTAGGCAATCACCTCACCTCAATCTCCCAAAGTGCTGAGATTAGTTTTTGCTTTTTTTTAGAGGCAGGATCTCACTGTCACCCATGCTGGAATTTCCTGGGTAATAGGAGCACCTTTTGTTCTAATGAGGCAACTCTTGGTGGGCTCCAGGATAGCCTTTGAAGGGAACCTGGTTGCCAGAGAAACCAACTATGTGACTAGAGCATGGGAACTTGTAGTCCCATCTCCTTTACCTCAGCGGAAAGGAGAAGGGCTAAAGGCTGAATTGATTACCAATGGCCAATATGTAATCAATCACGCCTATGTCATAAAGCCTCCATAAAAACACAAAATGACAGGGTTTGGATTAGCTTTGGGATAGCTGAACACATCAATTTCAACAGACAGCCTAGAAGATCTATTCCGCTTCCCACATGCCTCACCTAATACATCTCTTCCATCTGGTTGCTCATCTGTATCCTTGTTTTGTTTTGTTTTGAGTCTTACTGATTCAAAACTGGAGTGCAGCCTTGATCTGCTGGGCTCAGGCAATCCTTCGGCCTCAGCCTTCCAAGTAGTTGGAACTACAGGCACCTGCCACCATGCCCACCTAATTTTTTTGACATATTGTAGAGACAAGGTCTCACACAGTTGCCCAGGCTAATCTCAAACCCCTGGGCTCAGACAATCCTCTTGCCTCCGCCTCACAAAGTGCTGGTATTATAGTTGTGAGCCATCACGCTTCGTCTGTAGCATTCTTAATATCCTTTATAATAAGTGGGTAAATGTAAGTAAAGTATTTCCCTGAGTTCAGTGAGCTACTTTAGCAATCAAATCTGAGTAGGGGATTGTGGGAACCCTGATTTACAGCCAGTAGGTCAGTATAGATGACAATCTACTACCTGAAGTGTGGGCCAGTCTTGTGGGACTGAGTCCTCAGCCTGTGGGATATGATGCTATCACCAGATAGGTAGTGTCAGAATTTAACTGAATTAGAGGACACCCAGCTAGTGTCCATCAGAGAACTGTTCGGTGTGTGGAGAAACAATCCCCACACATATAGGGTCAGAAGTGTTGTGCTGTGTGAGACTAGAGAAGGAAAGACACTTTGGGTGGTTATTTTTGTTTTTGTTTTTGACTTTCATAAATAATCAGAAAAGCCACATGCAAAGACAGAAAAGCATAACCTATAGCAGTTAGTCATCCTACATTTTTCTCCTTCTGGGTCCACTAGTATGTTTTTACTAAACACAAAAGTCTTACAAAAGAGGACAAAAATGACACTGAGCACAGACATTTGATAAATACCCAAGTGTATGATAGAGAAATGTAATTTTTTAAAAGTTATTTTCTACTTAGCAGGATACCTGCTATTACTAAACAAATGGAAGACCTGACTCTCTCCCTGCCTTCCTATAGAAAAAGAAGGGAGTGAATGTTCAATGTCTTCTAGACAGCAGTGAGAGGACGGTCTAGACCCAACTTCACTACGTCTACTTTTTCACCTGTCTTTGAACACTACTCTCTGGTCCCCTCTCACAACTCATACTCAGTTGTGCTCATTAATTCTTTCTCTTCTCCCTCTTGCCCTCCTCCAGACTACCATGGAAATAGTTCCAGGTGACACAGCTCCTCTGCAGCAGCATACATTGGTCTCGCCAGAGAACAGCAGGTCAAGTATCCCCTGAAGGAGATGGCTACACTGCAGCATGTGTCATTATGTATTACCATCAACAAACATTCATCACTCTCTTGGGCTCTGTAACTACAAAGACCTTGTTCTGGAATTCAAGTATTTATCTAAAGAGAGAGATAAGTGGAGAAAAAGTAAAAGATAAACAACATATCAAGGTGCCCATTCTATAAACATTAATTGTGTACTACAGACAATAGTGCTAAAGTTAGAGCTTTATGTTCCAGACATTCCAAACAATTCTATTTCAAGCATCCTGTCTCACCAAATTCTTCCAGTACACCTGTAAGCTCAGACAATGGCATGTGTTTGGCATAAAAAATATGATCAGCACAGCTACTTATAAGCAAGACAGACAACTAGATTAACTAAAATCAGGATGGCATCATGATGCCAGATTGTTTTAATCATGCTAGCACCTTCCCACAGCCTTAACACAGCACTTTAACAGTAAGTCCTCTATCTCAGACATGTAAGTGTAAGCAAAAAAGAAAAAAAAAGTAGGCCCCTGGATAATTGTGGGATTGAATACAAAATGCAGTAAAACCAGAGTCTTCTAAAACTAAGAAAGTTCGACAGGAGAAAGGTAAGAAGCTGAGAGTATCTAGAAAAAGTCAGGCAGACGATATCTAGAATTTGCTTCAAAATAATTTAGCACAAGTAGAAGTGGGTGACAGACAGTTTAGATACGTCAAAAACTGGCTATGAATTGATAAATGTTGAAGTTGAAATCTGGGTACACAGAAGTTCATTGTGCCACCTTCACTACTTTTGTCTATGTTTTAAATATGTAATAATAGAAACTTTTAAAACATGCTATAAACGCTATCAGTATGTCAGTGACATATGCAATTAATTGCTTTAAAGATTCTTCTTGATAATTCAATTTTCCTATTTAATGTCTGAAAGATCCACTGTCAAAACTAAGGGAAGGGGAAGAAGTAAAAAACATACGAATGCCTGTCCCAAGTTTCAAAACTATAGTTAAATAATCTGCTACAAACCCAAAACAAAGGACCAGAGTTTTCTAACTCCCACCCTTCCTACTGACTGTGCTACCTTGCTGTGATGGACCCAAGTTAATAAAAATCAAATATTGTATGCAAAAAAAGAAAAAAAGAAAAAGTCAGGCAGTCTGGAAAATATCTCAGCTCACTAAAAAAAATTTAAAGGACAGAAAATGTCATGCAGGCTGGGTACAAGACACTGGTCTCCATACCATTCTTCCCCAAAGCCTTTTTAAAGTCTCTGAGAACTATGACAATAATTAGGCCAATGATACTCTTGGGAAGGAAAAAAACCTATTCATATAATGAAAATTAATTTTTCCCCTAAGCAGAGAGAGAGAGAATGCCCACTTGGTCAGCCTCTGGCATAGTTATCACCACATAACCATCATCTCTTTCTCTCTTTTTCTGCTGTCCCTTTCCCTATGTATTCTATTCACTTACCTCTCTATCTTGTCTAGTCCCTCCTCTACCCAGCTTGTGCTTTAGATAAGGGGGCTTCAAATAAGAACCACCAGGGAAACTCTGAAAACACAGATTCTCAGTTCCAAACCCAAACTTTCCAAAACAGAAAGGTATGGAAACCCTTACATTAGATCAATAAGCAGCATCCAAAGCACCGAAGGCTTTAAGGCTCAACAAACATTTACTTCACTGAATAGACATGGAAACTAAAGCTCAAAAGATTTAAGTGTTTTTGTCATGGTCAAAGACATAATGCTGGGATTTCAGGGTGCTCACCACCATACCCAGTTTATTTTTCACTATTTTAATATAAATTAATGTGTGTATTTAGATACATACATGTAAAACAAAATTGTCTAGTATCGAATAGTTGTTTGTAAATGAAAAAATGGTTACAAATTGATTAATTTAATTTTGTACATAACAATTCAATCATTTTGGAGTATAAAAAGTCAACGTATTCTGTTCTGTTTTTAGACAAAAAAAATCAATGTATATATAGACTTCACAGAGTGATATACTCAAGCATACATTTCTAAAAATAACTTAACATTACATCATTGAACAGCAAAAATAAACACACCCTGATACAATCCATACTCCCTAGTCAGTCTAGACATTCCTTGGTTTACTTTCATAATATTAGCTTAAAAGAAATAAATCACGTTTAAAAATGCACGTTTGCTAAACTAAAAGTCTTTTAAAATCAAGGCTGGGCACGGAGGCTCCCACCTATAATCCCAGCACTTTGGGAGGCCAAGGTGGGAGGACTACTTGAGTCCAGGAGCTCAAGACCAGCATGGGTAACAGAGCAAGACCCTGTCTCTACAAAAAAATAAAATAAAATAAATACAAAAATTGGCCTGGCATGACAGCATGCACCTGCGGTCTTAGCTACTCAGGCAAGAGGATCGTTTGACCCCAGAAGTGCAAGGCTACAGTAAGCTGTGATCACCACTGTACTCTAGCTTGGGTGACAAAGGGAGATCCTGTCTCAAGAAAAAAAAAATCACATTAGAACATGTTCACTGAGCTAGGCACAGTGGCTCACGCCTGTAATCCCAACACTTTGGGAGGCTGAGGCGAGAGGATTGCCTGAGACCAGGGGTTCGAAACCAGCCTGGGTAGCTTGGTGAGACCTTGACTCTACAATTAAAAAAAAAAAAATTAGCCAGTCGTGGTAGTGCACGCCTGTAGTTCCAGCTACTTGGAAGGCTGAGCGGGAAGGATTGCCTGAAACCAGTAGGTCGAGGCTGCTGTGGCTGTGAGCATGCCACTGCACTTCAGCCTGGGTGATAGACTGAGACTCCAACTCAAAAAAAAAAAAAAAGAAAAGAAAAAGTTTCTTGTAAAATATGTAAATAAATGTAACTGCATAATCTGTAAATATATGCAATCTTCCTAAGCCAGTACTGTATATTTTAGTACTATATGTCAAATTTATTGGAAATTTAAGAACTGAGGCAGAAGAATCACCCAGGAGGTAGAGGCTGCAGTGAGCCCTGATTGTGCCACTGCACTCCAGCCCAGGAGACAGAATGAGACCCTAACTCAAAAAAAAAAAAAAAATTAAGAAAATTTCTGAGAAATTCAGCTGCCTTCATTAGTTGACTTTTGAACGTAAAGTACATGCTGGGCTCAATGGCTTAGTCTGTAATCCCAGCACTTTGGGAGACTGAAGCAAGAGGATTGCCTGAGCCCTCGGGTTTGAGACCCACCTGGGCAACTTGGCGAGACCTTGTCTCTACAATAAATAAAAATAAAAATTAAAAAATAAAATTAAAACAAACATAAAGTACAGGGCACTGCCTTGCTAAACTGTGGTGTGGCCATGTGCTCCTTGAGCTATGATCAGGCCATGTTTCCTTAAGCTTTGGTCCCCTCCCCTATCTTGGGCAGGTGAATCTCCTCTTTCTCTCTCTCTCCATTTACTTTCTAAATAAACTACATTTTAAAATCTAAATTAAAAAATAAAATGTATAGTACAGAAGACAACATCTTATGGTAAATAAATGGAGTCCAAATAGAAAAGTAAAATACACAGTGACAACATTAGAGAGGAACTGAGTGGTCACCAAAGCGAAATCTCTTCCAGTATAAAAAAAACAGCTCTATATAAGTAGTTATATTAACTGTTCCAATTCAAGATTCACACCTCGCTCCCTGCTCAGTTGCTGACAAGACTTAATTGGTAATGGCACTCCTTTTTTTTTTTGAGTTGCAGTCTCACTTTGTCGCCCAGGCTGGAGTGCAGTGGCAAGCTAACAGTCACCCCAGTGTCAACCTGCTGGGCTGAGGAAATCCTCCCGCCTCAGCCTTTCAAGTAGCCAGAACTACAGGCATACACTATCATGCCTGGCTAATTTTTTTAGTTGTTGTAGAAATGAGGGCTTACCAAGTTGCCCAGGCTGGTCTCGAACTCATGGGTTCAGGCAATCCACTCACCTCGGTCTCCCAAAGTACTGGGATTACAGGCTGAGCCACCAAGCTGGCCTTGCCTAAAGGGTACTCTTTTTTTTTTTTTTTTTTTAGCACTGCTTCTTAGTAGTACAAAAATATCCAGAGAAATTATTCAGATGACAACAAAAGACAGAGAGCTTTCATCCTAACACAAACCTACTAGATATAAAAAATTAAAAAGCAGATAATCTTCACTGTAGTGAACACAAAAAGGGGTGGGTGTGACAATGTGACCCAGATCTCTTAATTCTCCCAGTGGCTACTTTAAGAAAAAAAACTGCAGCCAGGCTCAGTGGCTCAGCCTGTAATCCCGCGTCTTGGGAGGCTGAGGTGAGTGGATTGCCTGAGCCCCAGAGTTCGAGACCCGCCTGGGAAACTTGGCGAGACCTCATCTCTACAATAAATCAAAAATTAGCCGGGCACGGTAGCGCATGCCTGTAGTTCCAGCTACTTGGAAGGCTGAGGCGAAAGGATCACTGGAGCCCAGCAGGTCGAGGCTGCGCTGGCTGGGAGCGGCCACTGCACTCCAGTCTGGGTGACAGAGACTCCAACTCAAAAAAAAGGGAAAAAAATAAAAAACTGCATTAGGCCAGGTGCAGTGGCTCAAGCCTGTAATCCCAGAGTTGGGAGGCTGAGGTGAGAGGATTGCCTGAGCCCAGGGGTTTGGGACCAGCCTGGGTAACTTGGCAAGACCTCGTCACTACAATGAATAAGAAAAAATTAGCTGGGCGTGGTAGCATGTGACTATAGTTCCAGCCACTTGGGAGGCTGAGGGAGGATTTTACCTGACCCTACTAGGTGGAGGCTGCAGTGCATGAGCACGCCACTGCACTCCAGCCTGAGTGACAGGGTGAGACACCAACTCAAAAAAAAAAAAAAAGACTGCATTAAATATCTATTCATAACTTTTTTGTTAACTATGGCCAGTAATATACAAGGAGGTAATTTACAATTCAAGTTTTCATCTTTTTTTTTTCTCCAAGGAGTTACAGGCTGAATTCTAAATTTTATACTGAAATATACAATTTCAATTTTCAAAAATACCTTCCTCCTGGAGTAATATTTCAGTTTTGAGTGAAATCCTGATGCAGAGCCTAACTGTCCTGTGAAGAGTCCACTGCTTAAAGGAAACCAAAATAATCAAGGTGGCCCTTGCTGTCCAGTTTTGCAAGTTTTCAACAGACTTGATGAGCGGTGAGCTAAAGGAATTGAATGAACACTTTACTTTCTGTAACTCATCTCCTTGGCATTATCATTTCCAAATAACCCTAATCCTAACTCCAACCCCTAACCCTTAACCCCTAGCCCGTGACTCAACAGCATCTCAACTTATTGCCACAGCAAAGGAGAAAAGGAAATCAAGTCAGATTCTGGAGGAATCACAGGATTTCCCTCTTTACATTCCCAGTTAAATGAGGTCATTCAATGAGTGTGTGAGTTCCCAAGGCCCCACACATTCCTATACTCTCACCAATGTTTTGACCTAGGCAATGTATTTGAAAACTTTTTCCATTTCACCAAGTAAACGCATGAATACCCTATTTAATTGTGAACTCCTGGTCAGGCATGGTGGCTCACACCTGTAATCCCAGCACTTTGGGAGACCAAGGTAAGACGATTACTTGAGCCCAGAGGTTCAAGACCTGCCTGGGCAACTTGGTGAGAACTCCCCTCTACAATAAATAAAAAAATTAGTTGGGTGTGGTGGTGCGCACCTGTGGTTCTAGCCACTTGGAAGGCTGAGGTGGAAGAATCACCTGAGCCCAGCAGGTCGAGGCTGCAGTAGCCGTGATTGTGCCACTGCACTCCAGACTGGCAACAAAGTGAGACTCCAACTAAAAAAAAAAAAAATTGTGAACTCCTGGTAGGTAAAGATTATATACCTTGCAATATTTCTTTCTTTCTTTCTTTCTTTCTTTTTTTTTTTTTTAGAGAGAGAGACAGGGTCTCACTACGTTGCCCAGGCTGGCCTCAAACTTCTGATCTCAAGGGATCGATCCTCTTGCCCTAGCCACCTGAGTTACTGGGACTACAGGCACTGTACCACCATGCCCAGTTTTTGTGAGATTCTTGACAAAAGTTAATGAATAAACCAGAGATTTACTTATATTGCTCATCGTCCTTTTCAAAGAAACACTAAAATTTTCAATAAGTTAAAATTTTAATCAAAACACCATACCAGAAATTCAAAAGTAAACTCATTTCCTTCTATTTGAGAGGATAGTTTAAGACACCTTAAACAACATAATCCATTTCCAATCTCTTTTTTTTTTTTTTGAGTTGGAGTCTCACACTGTTGTCCAGGTTAGAGCTCAGTGGCACGCTCATGGCCACCACAGCCTTGACCCGCTTGGGCTCAGGTGATCCTTCCACCTCAGCCTTCCAAGTAGCTGGAACTACATGCACGCACCACCATGCCCAACTAATTTTTTTACTTACTGTAGAGACTAGGTCTTGTCAAGTTACCCAGGCTGGTCTCAAACCCCTGGACTCAGGCAATCCTCTTGCCTCAGTCTCCCAGAGTGCTGAGATTACAGGTTTGAGCCCTCCCCCCCCCCTTTTTTTTTTTGACAGAGTCTCACTCTGGAGTGCAAGGGTCTCACTCTGGGCTCAAGCAATCTTCCTGCCTTGGCCTTCCAAAATGCTGGGATCACAGGCATGAGCCACGGCACTTGGTCTTATCCCCAATCTCTACAATTCCATTTAAACCAAAGCATGGGATCTGGAGGCAGACCACCAGGTTCAAGATCATCTGTGCCATCTTCTTGGCTATGGGATGTAAGTCATGTCATTTAACCTGAGTCTTATCGTTGACCCCATTTTACAAGAGGGAAAAAGATGAAATCACAAGGTTGTGGAAGGGGCTGAAGAGAAAGGGCTTCCTCAAGAGAAGAGCATTATACAGCCTTTCTTTTTCACAATCACGCTCCACTTTGCCAGGTTTATAGCGCCATCCACAAAAACACCGTAGGATGAACAGCCACAGGCCACAACAACCGGCTCATCAGACCATCTAAATGGCGCGACACAGGCAGGCCTTATGCAAAGACTGTGCAAGATGCTCCTGGCAGCTCTTATGGGGCAATTAATCTATCTGGAGCACCCAGCTTAGGAGGTGACAGGTCTAACCAGCCGCCCCTACAACTCCCAATGAGCCACTCTGCTCCAAGGCCTCCCGGGGTCACCCGTGAAGTCACGACAGTGATTCGTGCCATTTCCGACAGAGGTGATCACTATGAGGAAGGGCAGAGTCCCTGCCAAAGCCGCCAGCCCGACGAAGCCGCCACTCGGGGCTCCACTCTCGGGTCCGGCGGCAGAGGCTACAACCCCAGTTCAACCAGCTGCGACCGGAGGGTGACACTCGTGACGCCTGAGCATAGACTCCCCAAGAAGCCGCTCAGGCCTCCCCGGGCCCCCGATGAAACTTCTAAGAGGCGTCA
>NW_007247285.1:77451-86968 GCF_000164805.1 Carlito syrichta | reverse complement strand
ACGTGGGCACGCAGGCGCGGGGCGGGGCCTGCGGATGACACGCCCACTGCGGGAGGTGGGAGACGCGCGGCCGCCTGGGGGGGGTCTCGCCGGAGGCTCATCCTCGGCTTGACTGGGGAAATTGGGACGCTTCAGCAGGAAGGCTAGTATTAAAAGGAGCGAATGGATATGAGGATGCCTCCGGGCTACGCGCTCTTCTTGCCCAAGGTCGATTAATTCTCTTATATCCATTCAGTGAGGTAAGAAATCCGCCTGTCAACCTTCACAACTTCCCTCTGGGTCACTTGCCAGTTCGATCCATTAACTATTCCTGTGCGGGACCCCACTGCAAAACGTGTGTCTCAACTCTCTCCACATCTGCAGTCTTGTATCGGATCTCCCGGCGTCGACCTGGCCGCATTCTCCAAACATCAGCCAGAAGGCTCTTGTAAAAGTTCAAATCAGATCGTACCCTCTCCCTTTGCTTAAAATCCTTCCGCAGATTCCCCATCACTCCCGACCCTTGCCTTACTCTGCAAATTCCCTCAGGCTAGACCATGCCACCACCTACTCAGTTACTCTTGCTGGGCTCCAGTTATCCTTACTGTTCAGATTATTTCCTTAATTGTCCGACTGACTACAAATTCAATGATTGGTCATAGCGAGGGTTGGCAAATGTGTGGGAAATATGCAGTGTTTGTGAGAGTTTTGAGAAAAGGGGGACAATTTCTGTTAAAATCTGAAATGCGCATACTCTTTGATCCAAAATGTCTGCTTCTGGGTAAGCTATTCTAGAAAAATACTTGCAAAAACCCACAAATAGGAAGGTCATTGCAGTACGTAAAAGGATACTCCATTTCCGTGAAACCTTGAAACAACCTAAATGTCCATAGAAAAAGGATGGGATGGGCTGGGCATGGTGGCTCAAGCCTGTAAGCCCAGCACTTTGGGAGGCTGAGGTGAGGGGATTGCCTGAGCCCACAGGTTTGAGACCAGCCTGGGCAACTTGGCTAGACCTCATCTCTACAATAAATCAAAAAATTAGCCGGGCATGGTAGCATGCACCTGTAGGCTGAGGTGGGAGGATTGCTTGAGCCCAGGAGGTTGAGGCTCCAGTGAGCTATGACTGTGCCACTGCACTCCAGCCTGGGTGACAGAACAGGACTTGTCTCAAAAAAATAAATAGCCAGGTATGGTGGCTCACGCTTGTAATCCCAGCATTTTGGGAGGCAGAGGCGAGAAGATTGCCTGTGCCCAGGGGTTCAAGATTAACCTGGGCAACTCTGCGATAACTCATCTCAACAATAAATCAAAAAATTAGCTGGGTGAGGTGGCATGCATCTGTAGTTTCAGCAACTTGGAAGGCTGCGGTGGAAAGATTGCCTGAGCCCATTAGATTGAGGCTGCAACAGCCATGAGTGTGCCACTGCACTCCAGCCTGGACAACAGAGTGAAACTCCAACTCTAAATAAATAACACATTTCATGAGAATGCATAAATATATTATGTACTACTTGGTTACAGAAACCAAATAAAAAATTAATTTTAAGCAAGGGATAGCAAGAAGTCCTCCCCGAGGCTGGGCGCGGTGGCTCACGCCTATAATCCCAGCACTTTCGGAGGTGAGAGGATTGCCTGAGCCCACAGGTTCCAGACCAGCCTGGGCAACTTGGTGAAACCTCATCTCTATAATAAAAACAAACAAATAAATAATTAGTCAGGCATGGTGGTGCCTGCCTGTAGTTCCAGCTTCTTGGAAGGCTGAGGCAGAAGGACTGCCTGAGCCCAGTGGGTTGAGGCTGCAGTGGCCGTGAGCAGCGTGCCACTGCACTCCAGCCTGGCAACAGAATGAGACTCCAAATGAAAAAAAAAAAACAAAAAGAAATCCTCCTCTGTTCCCAGATACACACAAAGTTGAATTAAACTGAGTGACACTGATTGAAGGAGGGCCACTCAGCCTGTGCATGTCACCTAGGACAGCCCAGTAAAGTTAGCTTGATTAGTGTATATCCCTAGGCAGGTGAACTATCAAGTGCTTGCTTGACAGCATGGCTTTTGCCACATATATAAAGTCCCACAGAAAGTGCTGAGTCATTGATGAGTGCAGCAGTCAGTAGCCAAATCTCTGCCCTTAGGCCTTAGTGGGCACAAGGTTGTGGGCTGGATGAGGCTTCCAAGAGGGAAGACCTTTGCCCCAAGAAAGCCTTTCCAAGGAGAAGTCTCAGGTTAGCTTTGTTAACTTCTTGCTGCATATTTCTAAGGGGTTTTATATTGATTATTTCTTTTTTTTTTTGAGTTGGAGTCTCACTCTGTTGCCAGGCTGGAATGCAGTGGCACACTCACAGTCACCCCAATGTCAACCTGCTGGGCTCAGGCGTTCCTTTGGCCTCAGCCTTCCAAGTAGCCGGAACTACAGGCACACTACCATGCCCGGCTAATTATTATTTCATGAAATTCTAGATGTACCCTAGATCTAACTGTCACCATGAAATCCTAGATGTACCCCTGTAATATAAAAGCTAGAGGAGACTCCTGGAATGTAGCCCATTACTCCATTTTATAGACAAGGAAACTAATTCCATTCTCCCTCCCCCTTTATTTTTTTGTATAAGATATAATTTACCTACAGTAACATGTGGAACTCTTAAAAAGAAAAAAAAAAAGACCTTTGCCCCAGGCTGCTGAACTGTTATCTCACTTCCCAGAAGGTCCCAGCACCTCTGACTAGAAGCCTGGCAGGGGGATGCCATTCCTTGCCACTCATTGCCTTTACTGATTTCCAAGTCATGGGTTCACAAGGCCAAAGGTGCTAGGGTTGCCCTGACTCCGGGAGGCTGCTCTCAATTACACCTGGGCACCAGGGCTGGCGCCAAGGCGTGAAGCCCTGCACAGTTACACGGAGTTCCAGGCTCAGAAAGGTCCCATAGGCAGAGGGCATCACACTTGGCTAATGCCCTGCTGTTGCTGTCTGAAGGGTCTTAAATAATTTCTGAACAAGGGACCCCACATTTTCATTTTGGACTAGGCCTTGCATCTATGCATCTGGTCCTAGTGGATACCTTCTTGTGTGGATTTACGTCCTTAAAGCAGAGACCTCCTGGCATTTGATTTCATGGTTTAACTCCATTCAACTGATGAAAAACCTCATTTTTTATTACAGTAATATGCAATTGAGTTCAGACATTTCTTGAGTTCCTACTATGTACATTGTGCTGAGAGGGAGAGATGGAGACAAAAAAGACAAGAAGCCAGCTTGAAAGGAGTCTGAGGTCTAATGTGAGAGAATTTTGCCAGTGAAATAGAGAGATGGGAGTTCAGATCATGGGATCCAAGAGGGCTTCCTGGAGAACATGATAGTCATGTGGAGTCTTAAGGAATGAGAAGTTAGCCCTATCAAAGATGGTGGGAAGAAGACATTCCAGGCAAACGGCACAGTCCCAGCATAGGGACATAACAGGATGTGTAGGAAACTACAAGAGACTTATGCAAAATAAATACATAAATGATATGTGCATTTGTAAACATAAACACAAATATAAATGTGCATTAAGATAATAAACATGCAACTGATAACCCTCAGGTCACACTTGACAGCAGAATTCTAAATCCTCCTTAGGAAGGCTTTGTGATTTAATGATGACACTCTGTCTTGACTAAAGAATCTTATCAGTTCCTCAAATTGCTGATGTGCTGATCAGTGTATAATCTGCGGACACTAATAGGATGTTGATTTATTTGAAGAATAACTGAAGCCTGAAATTCTATGGATAGTCTTGCGTGTAGACATTGTAGCCTGTATGCTGTCATATGTAGCCAACGATTCTAACTTCTGTATTTTACTCTCTCCATTGAAAAGCCGACAGGCCAGCCGGGCTCAGTGGCTCAGCCTGTAATCCCGCGCCTTTGGGAGGCTGAGGTGAGTGGATTGCCTGAGCCCGCGGGTTCGAGACCCGCCTGCGCAACTTGGCGAGACCTCATCTCTACAATAAATCAAAAATTAGCTGGGCGTGGTAGCACGTGCCTGTAGTTCCAGCTACTTGGAAAGCTGAAGTGGAAGGATCGCTGGAGCCCAGTAGGTCGAGGCTGCGGTGGCCGGGAGCGGCCACTGCACTCCAGTCTTGGTGACAGAGTGAGACTCCAACTAAAAAAAAAAACAAAAAATGGACAGGCCATTGCCACCACCCGCCATGGCCATTGCGGCCATTGCCTTGCTAAGCTATGGTGTGGCCACGTGCTCTTTGAGCTATGGCCAGGCCATATTTCCTGGCTTTGGTCCCCTCCCCTACCTTAGGGAGGTGAATCTCCTCTTTCTCTCTAATTTACTTTCTAAATAAACTATCTTTTCTAATCTAACCTGTGCAATTCTTTGCATCTTTTATGCGGCATCGATCGCACCAGACACCCCATACCCCCAGTGGGCCTGACCTAACATTCTGGAGGCCCCGCTGGGAGTGTGACCCTAACATTTTTGGAGGTCCCACCGAGATGTGACCTAACAAAAGAAAAAGAAAAGAAAAGGGAACAGCAGGCTAGGTGCAGTTGCTCAAGCCTGTAATACCAGCACGTTGGACACTGAGGTGAGAGGATTGCCTGAGCCCATAGGTTCGAGAACAGCCTGGGCAACTTGGGGAGATCTCATCTCTACGATAAACAAAAAAATTAGCTGGGTGCGGTAGCACGTGCCTGTAGCTCTGGCTGCTTGGAACGCTGAGGCAGATTTTGTTCCAGTTACTCTTTGAGGCTTTGAATCAGCAGCAAACACAGACAAAGCACCTACTCTGGAAAAACTGACATACCCAAGGGGGCCAATACACATCTGGTAATGAATGAAAAAAAAAATGAATGCTCTTATTATCTATGTCAGAAGTACATTTTCAGAAGTGGGGGGAAGAGGCGGGTCATTTTTGAGTTTTAGTTGAACACAGATCTCACTTTTCTATTTAAAAGAATTCAAATCAGTGCAAGTAGCAGTAACCAAAAGTGAACCAGAGCCAGGCAGGGTGGCTCACGCCTGTAATCCTAGCATTTTGTGAGACTGAGGCTAGAGGATTGCCTGAGCCCACAAGTTAGAGGCCAGCCTGGGCAACATGGTGAGACCATGTCTCTACAATAAATCAAAAAATCAGCCCAGCATGGTGGCACATGCCTGTAGTTCCAGCTACTTGGAAGTCTGAGGCGGAAAAATCACCTGAGCCCAGCAGGTCGAGGCTGTGGTGGCCGTGAGCGTGCCACTGCACTCCAGCCTGGGTGACAGAGTGAGACTCCGACTCGAAAAAGAAAAATAGTGACTCAGACACAGAACAACAGACAGAGCCTGGGGAGTGAGTCACGGACATAGGTTTAATTATCTCTTGGTGACACCCAATACCTGAGCATTCAGATGTTCATGCATGATAAAGAAGTAATTCTTCTTTCCTTCTCCGCAGTATCCAGTTAAGCGGTTCGGACTCGATTTAGGCAAATTCAATTTACGCGAGCCCGGGGCTCGCCAACTGTACGCGGGAGCCGAGTCCTGCGAGAGTTGGAACGAACCATCGGTGCTAGCCGGGCGGGGAGGGTCAGGTCCGCTGCGCGTGGAGTCCGGGGCGCGACCTCGGACATTCACGGGGTGGCATCCAGGGGTCCTGAGACACGGCGCGGCCGAGAAGCTGGCCTTTACTAGGATAGGGGTGGAGCTGCGGGTGGGGGCCGGCGCCTCGCTCAGGGCTCCGTGCCCCCTCCCCCCTCCGCAATGGACTCGGCTGTAGAATCCGGGTACCCAGTTCCCCGGAGTGTCTTTCGCTTAGGCCGCGTCGAGGCGGTAACGGTGGTCGGTGGGGCCCCGGGCCCGGGGGTGTCGGGCCGAAGGGGACGTGGGTCCGAACCCGGGGGGTGGGTGGGGCAAGGGGGTATCGCGGGACCCCGAAACCTCAGGACAGCAGTCTCCTGCTCCCGGCCGGGCTGCTCCCTCGGCCCCTTCTAAGTGAGGGTACTGGGTCCCTGGTCCCTCCCCCAGTCTCGCTTCTCCCACGACCCCTAGGTCTCTCCAGACCGCATTCCTCCGGCTCCGGTCCCCATGGCGGACAAGAAACTAGTGGTGGTTTTTGGAGCCACAGGTAAGCGAAAGCCCAAACGAGGACCCGGGGGCGCAGGAGACCGCCCGGGCTGCAGAGCCAGAGCGCCCCCCGGCGCCGGGGCCGCTCGCCGTGGGGTCTGGACGGAGGGGAGGAGCGCTGGGACCCCCACCTGGGCGGGGGCTGTGACCACGGGAACTAGTCGCGGATTGCTTTTGAATTTCTAAAACATTACTTGAACGTCATTGAATAGGAGTGCTTGAACATGACACCCAAGTTAAATCTCCTTCCACTCCTTTCTTCCACTCCATCTGTTAGGTCCGAGTAACGCCTGGCTGCTCTCCCTTGATACCAATAAATCCAAGGGACAGGGAACTGGTAGAAAGAGGTTTATTTCGAATCCGAATCCGGGAGCAAAGCTGGGCTTCTGGCCTTTTTAAAGTGGTTCTGCTTACCCTTCAGGTTTTACAGTCCACTTTTGTAAGTTCAGGGTTGGTACCTATACACTGACCACGTGACTAGTAGAGCACTGCATAGAATGTAAGTTACAGCCGCATTTTGTCATTAATGACATTTGTGGTCCGCATTTCCTGGCACCAGTTACACCAGGCAGAGATATTCATTAAATTTGCCGTAGAGTAAAGGGAGTTAACAGGACCTAAGACATCATACATTACTACATGTTGTTAAATGTAAAAGTTACGCAAATCACAAGACTTTTGATTACCTTGATACTATATTATTCAAACCTGTGACTACTAAGAAAAGGCAGTAAATGGGGATTTACTTCTCTCAGTTAGTTGGAAAGTTAACATTTCACAGTCTGCAGGGAAGTTAAGGACTCTTTGAAGTTACTCACTAGGGTGCATAGGAGAAAGGGGACTTGCACCTTTTGTTAATTCTCAGGAATGTGGGTACCTGCGGCCGCTTGATCCCTCGCCATGCCCTTCTCTAGGGGCTGTGGCAATATGGACTGACAATAGCGGGTCACCATATCACATCCACTGTTACAAAGTTTCTTGAAGATCCTACCAGAGTAGATAGATTTTTTTTTCAAATGGTATTATATTATTTTGTTTCTACCTATTTTTCTTTCATATATATAACAGCTTTATTGAAATATAATTTATGGCCAGGCTGGGTGACTCAGCCAGTAATCCCAGCACTTTGGGAGGCTGAGGCAAGTGGATTGCCTGAGCCTGCAGGTTTGAGACCAGCCCAGGCAACTTAGTGAGACCTAGTCTCTACAATAAATCAAAAATTAGCCGGGCGTGGTAGCACACACCCGTAGTTCCTGCTACTTGGAAGTCTGAGGTGGAAGGATTGCCTGAGCCCAGCAGGTCGATGCTTGGGTGGCCTTGAGTGTGCCACTGCACTCCAGCCTGGGCGACAGAGGGAGTGCAGTGGCAGGCTCCCGGCCACCGCAGCCTCAACCTGCTGGGCTCCAGCGATCCTTTCGCCTCAGCCTTCCAAGTAGCCGAAACTACAGGCACACGCTACCATGCCTGGCTAATTTTTTTTTTAATTTACTATAGAGATGAGGTCTTGCCAAGTTGCCCAGGCAGGTCTTGAACCCGCGGGCTCAGGCAGTTCCTTACCTCAGCCTCCCAAGGCGCGGGATTACAGGCTGAGCCACTGAGCTTGGCCTGTGTTTATATATAATTCACATACTAGACATTCCACCCAAGGAAAGTGTTCGACTCACTGGTTTCTAGTATAGTCGCGAGTTGTGCTATCAACAGTCAACTTTAGAACATTCTCCTCACTCCTGAAAGAAACCCCATACATTAAGTCACTCCCCCAAAGCACCAGTCTATTTTTAGTATCTATGGATTTGCCTATTGTGGACATTTCATATTGATAGAATCAGGTTAATGTGTGGCCTTTTGTGTCTGTCTTCCTTCACACAGTGTTTTCAAGGTTCATCCATGTGAAGGAGTAAAGCATGTATCAGTACTTCCTTCCTCTTTATGGCTGAGTAAGATTTCACTTTATGGATAGACCACATCCTGTTTAGCCATTCATCAGTTGATGGATGCTTTATTTGTTTCCACTCTTTGGCTATTATAAAGCTGCTATAAACATTTATCTTCAGGTTTTCATGTGGATATATGTTTTCAGTTTTCTTGGGTATATACCTAGGAGTGGAATTGCTTAATCACACAGTAACTGTGTGTTTAATATCATTGGGTGGTCGAGGATTCTGAGACCTCAAGACAGCAGTTTGCTGCTCCCAGCAAGGCTGCTCTGCTCCCTTTGGCCCCTTCTCAGTGCACGTACTGGATCCCTGGTCCCTCCCCCAATCCCACATCTCTCATGACCCCCAGATCTTTCCAGACTGCATTCCTTCTGCTCCAGTTCCCATGGCCGACAAGAAATTAGTGGTGGTTATAAAGTTGCCATAAACATTTGTCTCCAGGTTTTCATGTGGACATGTGTGTTCAGTTTTCTTAGATATATACCTAGGAGTGGAATTGCTTGATCACATGGTAACTCTGTGTTTAGCATTTTGAGAAACTGCCAGACTGTTTTTCTTTTCTTTTTTTTTTTTTTTTTTTTTTTTTTTGAGTTGGAGTCTCACTCTGTCATCCAGACTAGAGTCCAGTGGCCGCTCCTGGTCACTGCAGCCTCGACCTGCTGGGCTCCGGCGATCCTCCCGCCTCAGCCTTCCAAGTAGCTGGAACTACAGGCGCGCGCTACCACGCCCGGCTAGTTTTTGATTTATTGTAGAGATGAGGTCTCGCTAAGTTGCCCAGGCAGGTCACAAACCCGCGGGCTCAGGCAATCCACTCACGTCAGCCTCCCAAAGCAGCTGCACCATTTTACATCCCCACCAGGAGTGGTCTGAGAGTCCCAATTTCTCCCTGTCCTCCTCAACACTTGTTATTATCTCTTTGATTACTGCCGCCCTAGCCCCACCTATTTTAAATTTAATAAACTGTCTTAGAACTTGTTCTCCATGACAATCTGCTTCATTGATTTTAAACTGGTACATAGTATTCCATCGTTATCAGAATTTCCTTACTCAAACCCCTATCAGTGAACATTTAGGTTGTTTATAGTCTGTTGCTATACAGTAATGAAAACCCTTCTAGTTATACCACTTCATACATATGTAAATATCTGTAGGATCAATTTTTGTAAGAATTACGGGTCAGGGCTTTGATTTTTACCCAGGTGTGAAAAATGGTATCTTGGCTGGGTGTGGTGGCTCAAGCCCATAATCCCAGCACTTTGGAAGCCCGAAGTGAGAGAATTGTCTGAGCTCACAGGTTCGAGACCAGCCTGGGCAACTTGGCGAGACCTACAAAAAAGAAAAAGAAAAATAGTATCTTACTGTAGTTTTTTTTTTGAGTTGGAGTCTCTCTCTGTCACCCAGACTGGAATGCAACGTCCGCTCCCGACCACCGCAGCCTCGACCTGCTGGGCTCCGGCGATCCTTCCGCCTCAGCCTTCCAAGTAGCTGGAACTACAGGCACGCGCTA
>NW_007247285.1:74047-77316 GCF_000164805.1 Carlito syrichta | reverse complement strand
GTTGCCCAGGCGGGTCTCGAACCCACGGGCTCAGGCAATTCACTCACCTCAGCTTCCCAAGGCGTGGGATTACAGGCTGAGCCACTGAGCCCAGCTTACTTAAGTCTTTTGTTCAGTTTTTTTTTTTTTTGAGTTGGAGTCTCACTCCATCGCCCAGACTGGAGTGCAGTAGCACGCTCACGGTCACTGCAGCCTTGACCTGCTGGGCTCAGGCGATCCTTCTGCCTCAGCCTTTCAAGTACCTGGCACTACAGGTGCACACTACCATGCTCAGCTTTTTTTTTTTTTTTTGAGTTGGAGTCTCACTCTGTTGCCCAGGCTGGAGTGCAGTGGCATGCTCACGGACACTGCAGCCTCGATCTGCTGGGCTCAGGTAATCCTTCCACCTCAGCCTTCCAAGTAGCTGGAACTACAGGTGCACACTACCACGCCTGGCTAATTTTTAAATTTATTATAGAGATGGGGCCTCATCAAGTTGCCTAGGCTGATCTCAAATCCCTGATCTTAGGCAGTTCTCTCGCCTTGACCTCTCAAAGTGCTGGGATTACAGGCTTGAGCCACCACACCCAACCGGTTATTATTATTTTTTGAGTTAGACTCTCATCCTGTCACCCTGGTTGGAGTGCAGTGGCACGCTCACAGCCACCACAGCCTCAACCTGCTGGACTCAGGTGATCCTTCCACCTCAGCCTTCCAAGTAGCTGGAACCACAGGCATGCGCCACCACGCCTGGCTAATTTTTTGATTTACTGTAGAGATAATGTTTTGCCAAGTTGCCCGGGCTGGTCTTGAAACCCTGGGTTCAGGTAATACTCTTGTCTTGGCCTTCCAAAGTGCTGGGATTATAGGCTGAGCCATTGAGCCTGGCCAAAGATGAGAAGTTTTAAAAATCACCTATAATCACATCACCCAGATATGATCACTGTACATTTTGGTGAATTTTCTTCTAGAATATTTTCCCATGCATTTTTTTTTTTTTTTTAGATACTAAATATGCTTTTTCCAACATTTTATTTTGAAAGGTTTCAAATATACTGCAAAGTTGAAATACTGTTGTAGTAAAGACCCATCACCAAGATTCTACCATTGACATTTACAGTATTGTGTATGTATCCTCCATTTATCTATCAGACCTTATTTTTTATACTTTACAGTGTAAATTGCAGATATCAGCACACTGCCCTTACATACTTCAGCATGCATATCATTAGCTAGAGTTCAATGTGTTTTCAGACTTGTTTAAATTTTTAGGTAAAATTCACACATAATAAAATGCACAAATCCTGAGTGTACATCTGACAAGTGCAAATATCTGTAACTCTAAGCTCCCATCAAGATCTGAATATGGCCGGGCTCAGTGGCTCAGCCTGTAATCCCACGCCTTGGGAGGCCGAGGTGAGTGAATTGCCTGAGCCCGCGGGTTCGAGACCCGCCTGGGCAACTTGATGAGACCCCATCTCTATAATAAATTTAAAAATTAGCCGGGCGTGGTAGTGTGCACCTGTAGTTCCAGCTACTTGGAAGGCTGAAGCGGAAGGACCACCGGAGCCCAGCAGGCTGAGGCTGCGGTGGCTGGGAGCATGCCACTGCACTCCAGTCTGGGCGACAGAGTGAGACTCCAACTCGGGAAAAAAGGAAAAAAAAAATCTGAATATGGGCCCAGCTCAGTGACTCAGCCTGTAATCCCAGCACTTTGGGAGGCTGAGACGAGTGAATTGCCTGAGCCCATGGGTTCGAGACCAGCCCGGGTTACTTGGTGAGACCTCATCTCTACAATAAATAAAAAATTAGCTGAGTATAGTGGCACACTCCTGTAGTTCAGCTATTTGGAAAGCTGAGGTGGAAGGATCACCAGAGCCCAGCAGGTCAATGCTGGATTGGCTATGACCATGCCACTGCACTCTACCCTGAGCGATGAAGTGAGACTCCAACTCAAAAAAAAAGATCTGAATATGATTTTGCATTCTACTTTTTTATTTTATTAAGTACACATTGAATTGAAAGTGGTAATTATTTAGTGCCTTCTTGGACATTGAGGCTGTTTATAGTTTTCTGCTGTTATACTCGATTCTGTAGTGAACAGTCTTTCTTTTTTTCCCCATCTCACCATGAAGGAATGTAATCCATAGTCTTCTCATAAATCTCTGTGCACCCAGGAGTTACTGCACCGATGAAAGGCTATCTGTCAGGAAAAGGGAAGAGAAGGGGAGAGGAAGTCCCTGACTCAGGATGTCTGAGGTGACCTTGTCTAACTTCCCCTGCTAGGGTTTGTACTGATCTCACACACGAAAATTGTCATACGCAAAAAGCACGCAAGGTCATACGTCAGAATATAATGGCATCACATGGGTCTGCATTTGCCTTTCCTCTTCAGACCGTGTCACAGCCATCTAAGTCATACGTACAGACCCACTACATTCTTTTTTTCTTTTTGAGTCAGAGTCTCACTGTGTTGCCCAGGCTATAGTGCAGTGGCACGTTCACAGCTACTGCAGCCTTGACCTGCTGGGCTCAGGCAATCCTTCCATCTCAGCCTTCCAAGTAGCTGGAACCACAGGTGTGCACCACCATGCCTGGGTAATTTTTAGATTTATTGTAGAGGCAAAGTCTTGTCAAGTTGCCCAGGCTGGCCTCAAACCCCTGTGCTCAGATAATCCTCTTGCCTCCCAAAGTGCTGAGATTACAGGTGTGAACCACCATGCCTTGCCCACCACATTCTTTTTAATCACTTTTGTATCAATTTGTCATTTCTCCAACCAGATACCTACCAGGGGACATTTAGGTTCTCTTTAGCTTTTCACTATTGCAATAGTGCTGCAGCCAATATCCTTGTACATAGGTTGATAGATGATTTTAATTTTTGTACTTTTTCCAGCTTTTTTTAAAGGTATAATTTACTTCTTTTCTTTTTTTTTAGTTCAAGTCTCACTCCTTTGCCCAGGCTGGGGTGCAATGGCATGCACGCTCACAGCTACCCTAGCGTCAACCTTCTGGGCTCCAGCAATCCTTCCACCTCAGCCTTCTGAGTAGCGGGAATTACAGACCTGAGCTACCACGCCCGGCTGTGTTTTATTTTATTGTAGAGACGAAGTCTCGCCAAGTTGCCTGGGCTGGCCTCGAACCCGTGGGCTCAGGCAATCCATTTGTCTTGACCTCCCAAAGTGCTGGGATTACAGGCTGAGGTACTGAGCCCAGCCGGTATAATTTCTTTCTTTTCTTTTTTTTTGAGTTGGAGTCTCGCTCTGTCGCCCAGGCTGGAGTGCAGTGGC
>NW_007247285.1:63173-73859 GCF_000164805.1 Carlito syrichta | reverse complement strand
AATCCACTCACCTCAGCCTCCCAAAGCACGGGATTACAGGCTGAGCCACCGTGCCCGGCTTAATTTATTTCTTAATCTAAGGGGTAGGTCTGAGGGTATTACTAAAACTACTGTTTTATATGTGTGAAATATTTCAGTCTAATTTTAAAATTTTATAAAGCGTTTAAGTGTGATACCTGCTAAAATGTAGATGAACCTTGAAAGAGTTATGCTAAGTGAAAGAAGCCAGACGCCAAAGGACAATTATTGTATGATTCTACTTATAGCAAAGCCTAGAATATGGAAGGCCATAGAGACAGAGCACTGAGGAGCAGTTGCCAGGGGATGACGAAAGGAAGAGTGGGGAGAAAATTGGGTATGGGTTTGTTTCCTGGGGTGATGGAAATGTTCTAAACTTGAAATTGACTGTGATGATGGTTGCATGACCCCGTGATTATATTAAAAACTGCTGAACTGTACATTTTTTTAAAGAGATGGGGTCTCACTATGTTGCCCAGGCTGATCTCAAAACTCCTGGGCTCAAGTGATCTCTTGCCTGTGATTTCCGAGTTACAGGGATTACAGGTGCACGCCACTGCACCTGACTTGAAATGTACTATGCACTTTGAAAGGGTGAATACCATGGTAGGTGAATGGTATGTCAAGAAAGCTGTTATTTTTAAAACAGTTGACTACAAATCATGCATGAGGTTTCCCGGGCATTCCTTGCTGTGGTGGATTTTATCCTTCGGCAGGACTTGCAGGTGGGTTGACCCAGGAGGTATTTCTGACTCTTTGCAGGTGCCCAGGGTGGCTCAGTGGCCCACACACTCCTGGAAGATGGGACATTCAGGGTTCGAGTGGTGACCCGGAACCCTGGGAAGAGTGCAGCAAAGAAGCTGAGGCAGCAAGGTGCAGAAGTGGTACAGGGAGACCAGGATGACCAGGCCAGCATGGAGCTGGCCCTGACCGGGGCTCACGCTACCTTTATCGTGACCAACTACTGGGAGAACTGCAGCCAAGAGCAGGAGGTCAAGCAGGTGAGGACAGGGAGAGGGCTAGGAGCAGGTTGTGTTAGAAGGAGCCTCGAATTCAGGACCAGTCTTGGCAACATAGCAAGACGTCATCTCTTCAGAAAAATTTTAAAAATTAGCTGGGCATGGTGGTGTACACCCAATTACCCAGAGGCCGAGGTCACCTTGAGCCCTGGAGTTTGAGGCTGCAGTGAGCCCTGACTGTGCCACTGTGTTCTAGCCTGGGTGACAGAATAAGACCCCCAACTCAAAAAATAATAATAAAAAATACAGCCAGGCTCGGTGGCTCAGCCTGTAATCCCAGCACTTTGGGAGGCCGAGGTGAGAGGATTGCCTGAGCCCACGGGTTTGAAACCAGCCTAGGCAACTTGGCGAGACCTCGTCTCTACATAAATAAAAAGTTAGCAGGGAGTCGTAGCGTGCTTCTGTAGTTCCAGTTACTTGGAAGGCTGAGGCAGAAGTATCATCAGAGGCCAGTAGGTCAATGCTGGGATGGCCATGAGTGAATGTGTCACTGCACTCCACCCTGGGCAGCAGAGTGAGACTCCAACTTAAAAATAATAATAATAAAAATACACTGGGCACTGTGGCTCATGCCTGTAATCCCAACACTTTGGGAGGCAGAGGTGAGAGGATTGCCTAAGCCCAGCAGGTTGAGGCTGTGGTAGCTGTGACTGTGCCAATGTACTTCAGCCTGGGTGACAGAGTGAGATTCCAACTCAAATAAATAAAATAGGTTAGAATGGACCACTGGTTTCAAAGTTGCTTTTAACCTCGACCCTTTCTTCAATTATAATTTTATCTGGAAGCCCATTACATGGTGGACAAAGATTGTATAAACAACTTTTGTAAATACATATAGGATAGCTTTTTTGAACTTATACAGCTGTACATAAAAGTAGCTGATATTAGTTAAGCCTGTGTCGACAATTTGGATTTTTTCACTTGTACATTTGGGACTTTTTTTTTTTTGGTTGATTAAAGTTGCATATGCTAAGTGTGAATGAAGTGAATGGCATCGTTGTGTTCATTTTCTCCCTGAATCTCTTCTTCCTCATTTCTAACCAGTTGAGCCATGAGGCTCAGTGTGTTCCTTGAGGTAAATGAAGTTTTTTTAAAAAAACCCATAAACCTGAAATCTATCTTGATTTAGGAGGAAGCAACTATGGTCTTCTTCCTTGAGCCTTAAAGACCCCAGTAGGTCAGTTTAGGTGGAGCTGACCTTATTGTGGCGAATACCAGAAAATCTGTAGTGTAATCTCTAAAATTAAACCTACCTAGTGAAAACAGTGTTTATAGGGAAATCGTGTATATGGTAGTTTCTCCCAAATCATGTTTACTGGAGCATCCTGTTTCTCTAGCTCAGAGTTCTGATTCAACCCACTGAAGTCTGATGCCTGTCTTAACTGACTCCATGTGTTCTGTATCTCATTCTTAAGTTCACACTTGTTTTGTTGTTCGCCTTAACCATATACAGCATTAAAGAAGGATTCTACAGAATTCTACAGGGGCTTGGATCCCCTTTCCTGACAGGTTTTTCAGTGCTGACCTGATGTGATGATACTGATTTCTCAAGCTCCTGAAGTTTATTTGCCGGAGTTTTTTTCTAATCCTTATGATCCTGTGTGAGCTTCCTGAAGTTGATGTATCAAATGACCACAATCCACATGACTTAAAACCACAGAAATGGATTCTCTTACAGTTATGGAAGCTAGAAGTCCAAAATCAAGGTGTCAGCAAGGTCACCCTCTCTCCAAACGCTTTAAGGGATCCTTCCTCACCTCTTCCAGCTTCTGGCAGCTCCAGGTGTTCCTTGGATTGTGGCCACATATCTCCAATCTCTGCTTCCACCTTCACGTGTCCTTTTCCTCCACATGTCTTCTCCTGTCCCATCTCTTACAAGGACACTGGTAATTGGATTTAGGACCGATCTGGTTAATCTAGGATGATTCCATCTCAAGGACCTTAATTACATCTGCAAAGAACCTTTTTCCAAATAAAGTCCCATTCACAAGTTCAGGGGTGAGGCTGCCTTTTGGAGGCCACCACTTGATGCCCTAGATCACCTTAGGCAGCAGATAAAGTTGTTATCTGTGGTTCACTGATGACATCAGAATGAGTCAATTATTTTCCTGGGTCACACAGCTAGTACACTCCAGAGCCTGATGGGAACCTCAGCAGCTTTGTGCTCACCTGAGCTGTGGCCCCTCTATGTGGACTTCCAAGGAAGATGACAGAGTTCCATGGGCAGGATGCTCTCAGACAGCAGAGATGGGCCATGTGCCTCTCACCACATGGACCTCCATGCAGGTTTTTCTCCCTGCATCAGACCTGCCCATCCTACTATATTATTGCACATGGGCCGTAGTTTAGCACAACCCAAATCATCTGGAGAAAGAACTCAGAGTCTGTGGCTAGGCTGGGCACAGCGGTTCAAGCCTATAATCCCAGCACTTTGAGTGGTAGAGGCAAAAGGATTGCCTAAGCTCAGGGGTTCACGACCAACCTGGGCAACTTGGTGAGACCTTGTCTCTACAAAAAAAAAAGCCGGGCATGGTAGCGCATGCCTGTAGTTCCAGCTACTTGGAGGAAGGATCACCTGAATCCAGCAGGTCGAGCTGCAGTGGCCGTGAGCATGCCACTCCAGACTCCAACTCAAAAAAAAAGAAAAAGTCTTGACGGGCTCGGTGGCTCAGCCTGTAATCCCGTGCCTTGGGAGGCCGAGGTGAGTGGATTGCCTGAGCCCGCGGGCTCAAGACCCGCCTGGGCAACTTGGTGAGACCTCATCTCTACAATAAATCAAAAAATTACTCGGGTGTGGTAGCGCGCGCCTGTAGTTCCAGCTACTTGGAAGGCTGAGGCGGAAGGATCGCCGGAGCCCAGCAGGTCAAGGCTGTGGTGGCCGGGAGCGGCCACTGCACTCCAGTCTGGGCAACAGAGTGAGACTCCAACTCAAAAAAAAAAGAAAGAAAAGAAAAAGTCTGTGGCTAGTAGAAGTCGTCCAATTCTATGGTGATAAGCATGGTACCATGTGTGCGCATCATTCTGGGAGAGGGGTCCTCAGGGGTCAGTGGGGTCTGACTCCTGGCTTCAAGGACTGTGGCAACTTGGATTAGAGTGCTGGGATTGTGACTGGGGACACACATCCTTCTTCTTAGCCTTGTGGTCTCTCCTACCTACAGGGGAAGCTGCTGGCCAATTTGGCCAAGCACCTGGGCCTCCGCTACGTGGTCTACAGTGGCCTGGAGAACATCAAGAAGCTCACAGCAGGGAGACTGGCCGTGGCCCACTTTGATGGCAAAGGGGAAGTAGAGGAATATTTCCGGGACCTTGGCGTTCCCATGACCAGTGTGCGGCTGCCCTGCTATTTCGAGAACTTCCTGTCCTACTTCCTGCCCCAGAAAGCCCCAGATGGAGAGAGCTACTTGCTGAGTGAGTTGCCCTTCCTTGCTCAGGAAGGAAGGCAGACTTCTTTTTTTTATTTAGTTGGAGTCTCACTCTGTTGCACAGGCTGGAGTGCAGTGGTATGCTCACAGCCACTGCAGCCTTGACCTGCTAGGCTCAGGTGATCCTTTGCCTCAGGTGATCCTTAGCTGGAACTACAGGCACATGCTACCATGCCTGGCTTATTTTTTTGTTTATTGTAGAGACGAGGTCTCGCCAAGTTGCTCATGCTGGTCTCGAACCTCTGAGCTCAGGCAATCCTCTTGCCTCTCGCCTCTGCCTCCCAAACTGCTGGGATTACAGACGTGAGCCACACTGCGCCTTGCTCTTTTTTTTTGAGTTGGAGTTTCACTCTGTTGCCCAGGCTGGAGTACAGCCTCAACCTGCTGGACACAGGCGATCCTTCTGCCTCAGTCTTCCAAGTAGCTGGAACTACAGGCATGCGCCACCATGCCCAGCTAGTTTTTTTATTTATTGCAAAGATGAAGTCTCACCAAGTTGTCCAAGCTGGTTTTGAACCCCTGAGTTCAGGCAATCCTCTCGCCTTCACTTCCCAAAGTGCTGGGATTACAGGCATGAGCCATCGCGCCCAGCTTAGCTGTAGATTTCACAGAATAGGAAAGCACTTCTCATTGCCCACTGGCAAGTCCATAAACCGGCTAGATGAGCTGGCCCTGGCTTGGAAGGAACCTCACCCAACCTGCATCCTGCCAGTCAGTCAGAGGATCAGAGCTGGAGGCCCAGGAGGCCAGAGTAGGGAGAGTCAGGGTCTCCAGCTGGCCACTTACCTGCATGAATGGCAGTTGGCCCTCGCACAAAGGGGTATCGGTGCTGCCAGGGGAACCCAGGAGAGTCCTGCCCACCCAGTGAGTGGCACCTGGTGCTAGTGGTAGCCCACTGGTACTGCCCTTTATAGTGTACAGAGCTGTAGTCAGGGGTATCCCCATTCTAGTCTCTGAGTTGGAGCTCCCTGGGTCATCTGAACAGGTAGCTGCAGGGCCCCTGTCTCTAGGTAAGGAAGATGGTAGGATGCAAGGGCTTCTGACACCACACCTGGGGCCACACCTAGACACTCACCTGCTTCCCCATCTATAAAACCGTAACCTGGAAGGTTGTGAATCATTCACCCATTTAGTATTTACTGAGCACCTATCGTGGCTAGCATGGATGTGCTGCTCTGGGCCAGCTCTGGCATCTGGTTAATCAAGATTCTTGGTAATTGAGTTGGCATCTGGAGTATCTACCCACAGGTGGTGATTCCAGCTTCCAGGAATTCAGGATATGACAGAGGGCCTCAGGGCTGGTGCCTTGGCATCAGCAGGGACACGGCACAGCCCTCCTCTTAGTAGCAGCCTTCAAAGCCTCCAACTCAAAAAAAACAAACAAACAAAAAAAACACCTCATCCTTTGTCCTTCATCCCTGGTTGGTGATGGGGGGCAGGTCCAGGTCCTTAGGCCTGTTCTAGGAATGTAGTGCCCCAGGCTCAGAGGGTCCAAACAGCCTGCCCGAGGGGACAGCACTCTAATTCTGTCCCTATCTCCTGATGCATTCAATTCCACCATTGCTTCTGCACTGCCTCAAACACCAAGACACATCTTAGCCATGCCCGAGCGCTGACTGGTGGGAAACCAGCTCTGGCCCTTTGGAGAGGGCCCGTCCATGCCACTGCCTGTCCTCAGGACACGTGCCAGCTTCTGTCTCTGCCCCACAGCCTTGCCCATGGGTGATGTTCCCATGGACGGCATGTCTGTGTCCGACCTGGGCCCCGTGGTGCTCAGCCTGCTGAAGACGCCAGAAGAATACATCGGCCAGAACATCGGGCTCAGCACCTGCAGGCACACCGCTGGAGAGTATGCCGCCCTGCTCAGCAAGCACACTGGAAAGGCCGTGTGCGATGCCCAGGTGGGCTCCCTCCCCGGCGCACCTAACCAGCCTCCGTGAGGTCTTTCTAACTCCCCCAGGGGCTTTTTGGGGGTTGTGGGGAAGGAGTATCCAGGGCTGCCCCACCCTCTGGCCAAGGCCAATCTAAATTAATTTCTTAATTGTTAACATTACGTTGTGCTGTTCTGGGAGGTAAGTGTGGCCACAAAGTGAAATTTCTGGCTTAGGTGTTTTGACCAAATAGAGAGAATGGTTTCCAGGAAGAGAGGAGCGTAGGAGGAAGGCAGAGAGGTGAAAACGAGGACCTGCCGGGTTCCTCTGCGGAATATGGTTTGAAGGAGGGAAAAGGGAGGGGTCAGGAAAGAGGCCTGACCTCTGACCCTGCTTGGCCTGGCGAGTTGGGCAGGTACCTTGTTTCTTTTTCTTTTTTTTTTTTGAGTTGGAGTCTCACTCTTGTCATGCAGTAGCATGCTCATGGCCACCCCAGCGTCAACCAGCTGGGCTCAGGTGATCTTTCTGCCTCAGCCTTCCAAGTAGCTGGAACTATAGGCGCACGCTACACCTTGCTAGTTTTCTGATTTATTGTAAGGGTGAGGTCTCACCAAGTTGCCCAGGCTGTTCTCGAACCCGTGGGCTCAGGCAATACCCTCACCTTGGCCTCCCAAAGTGCTGGGATTACAGGCTAGAGCCACTGCATCTAGCCAGGTATCTTGTTGTTAATGCTTGTCATTACCAGTCTAAAAGTAAGGCCTACTCATGAAGGAAGATCTGAGAGACACAGTCATCAAAAGTCACCTGCAGAGCCCTACCCATCCATACCCAAGCAGAGGGTTAATGGTGAGGGTGCAGGGCAGGGAGTAGCCTGGATGGGCCAGACTCCTAGACTCAGATCCAGTTTTAGCCCTCAAGATCCACCACCAAAAGACTAGGCTCGGTGGCTCAGCCTGTAATCCCAGCACTTTGAGAGGCCAAGGCGAGTGGATTGTCTGAGCCTGCAGGTTCAAGATCAGCCCAGGCAACTTGGGGAGACCTCATCTCTACAATAAATCAAAAATGAGCTGGGCATGGTATCGTGCACCTGTAGTTCTGGCTACTTGGAAGGCTGAGAAGGATGGATCACCAGAACATAGTAGGTTGGTGCTGGGGCGGTGGTGAGTGTGCCACTGCACTCCAGCCCGGGTGACAGAGTGAGACTCCAACTCAAAAAAAAAAAAAAAAAAAAGAAAAAGATTTACCAACGTGTGCACTTGGGTACATTCCCTGATCCCTCTGTTTCCTCATCTGTTAAATGGGTGTATTAATAGCCACCTCCTCAGGTTGTTGTGAGGATTAAATGACAGAACCAATGTAAAAGCTTTCTTACCACGATACCCAGCACCTCAAAAGCATGCACTAAACGACCATGTGTTAAGAAAAAGGTCTATAAGAGGTGTCGCTTGGTGAAGTGCCCACACAGGCTCATCCCTGCTGGTCGACAGGTGGCAATGGCTGCTGAGCTAGCAGAGAGCTGTTGCTTTTCCTAGTTGCTCTCTTCCAGGCTCTGACCAAAGGTCAGCATGGCCCATGGAAAGCAACGAGAACTTGCCCGCCAGAAACACTTGAAGAAAACCCAAGAAATTAGCAAAGGAAAAAGAAAAGAGGATAGCTTGACTAACTCTCAGAGAAGGCAGGATTCTGAGATCATGCAGCAAAAGCAGAAGGCAGCTAATGAGAATTCTATGCAGACAAGAGAAAAATGATGACTGGCTATTCAGAAAACCTGGGTACTACTGCCAACTGGGTGTATCATAAGCTCTAAGGTCAAGATTTTGTAGTGTGAATGGTCATTACATATGTTATAACTTATTCTTCTAAAACTGTCTATTTTATTATTATTTTTTGAGTTGGAGTCTCACTCTGTTGCCCAGACTGGAGTGCAGTGGCCACTCCCGGCCACCGCAGCCTCGACCTGCTGGGCTCCGGCGATCCTTCCACCTCAGCCTTCCAAGTAGCTGGAATTACAGGCATGTGCTACCACACCCAGCTGATTTTTTGATTTATTGTAGAGATGAGGTCTCGCTGCCCAGGCGGGTCTTGAACCTGCGGGCTCAGGCAATCCACTCACCTCAGCCTCCCAAAGGCGCGAGATTACAGGCCGAGCCACTGAGCCCGGCTGGCTAATTTTTTAATTTATTTTAGAGATGAGGTCTCACCAAGTTGCCCAGGTTGGTCTTGAACCCGTGGGCTCAGGTAGTTCTCACCTCAGCCTCCCAAAGTGCTGGGATTATAGGTGTGAGCTACCGCGCCCAGCCTAAAACTCTCTATTTTAAACTTTACCTTTCAGCTTGACTTTGTGTTATGCTTTAGAGCCTTTCTTCGAGGAATAAAATACTTAAAGAAAAAAAGGTCTAGGCCGGGCACAGTGGCTCATGCCTATTGTCCCACCACTTTGGGAGGCCAAGGCAAGACAATTGCCAGAGACCAGGGGTTCGAAACCAGCCTGGACAACACGGCAAGACCTTGTCTCTACAGTAAATAAAAAAATTAGCTGGGCGTGGCGACGCACACCTGTGGTTCCAGCTACTTGGAAGGCTGAGGTGGAAGGATCGCCTGAGTACAGCAGGTTGAGGTTGTGGTGGCTGTGAGCAGCATGTCACTGCACCCCAGCCTGGGTGACAGAGTAAGACTCCAACTCAAAAAAAAACAGGTCTGAGCCGGATCATGGTGAAGCTAAGAAGTTAAGATTCAGCTCAGTAGGGAAAAGGGAACAGCTTTGGTTTGAGTTTTTGAGCAACAAAGTGATGAAGCAGCTCTCTGATTTGGAAGGGACTGAAGTTTTCATCTCATGATCTTGAAAAAATAGTCTTTATGCTGACCTAAAACTTCAGGTAGCTCACAAGAACAGTGGCTTCCGAACTTCTAGCTTTTTACTAAAAGTAGAAAGTTTTCCAGTGATATCTTATCGAGACATCCACCGCAGCGGCTCTAGGTGTAGCAGGTCGGGAAACCCCAGCCCACCAGGTCTCCCCCACTCAGCCTCCCTCCACTGCTTCTGTGGTGCTGGAGGGTGCCCGCCATGACAGGATCCCTCTGCTTCCAGGCAACTCCTGAGGACTATGAGAAGCTGGGCTTCCCTGGGGCCCAAGAACTGGCCAACATGTTTCGCTTCTATGCCCTGAGACCCGACCGCAACATCGAGCTGACCCTGAAACTCAACCCCAAGGCCCGGACGCTGGACCAGTGGCTGGAGCAACACAAAGGGGACTTCATCTGGCTGTGACCTGCCCACCTCGCAGCCCTGGAGAGAGGTGTTCGGGAGGCGTGGAGGCACCATTAACCCCCCTTGTGTTACCAAAAAGATTTGTTTAAATAAAGCCATTGTTCTCACAGATGGCCTCCAAAAGAAAAGGCCTCTGTTTCCAGGACCTGGGTTGGGGCAGCTGGGACACCAACAGCATACAAATTCCTGCAGGAGCTATCCCATGGCTGGGCAGGCAGCCCTGTCTTCTCCCTCTGCAGTAAGGGGGCTCTAGGGCTGCAAGGTCATCTGGTAACTGAAGATAAATGACCTTAAATGTGTGCTGACTTCTAGGCCCAGCTTCTTGGGAGGCTGAGGCAGGAGGATCACTTGAGTCCAGGAGTTTGAGGTCAATCTAGGCAATATAGCAAGACTTCATCTCTACAAAAAATAAAAAAGCTAGCCAGGCATGGTGGCATATGCCTGCAGTCTCAGCTACTCAGGAGGCTGAGGCAGAAGGATCACCTGAACCTAGGAGGTCGAAGCTGTGGTGAGGCTGGTGATCATGTCACTGCACTCCAGCCTGGATGACAGTGGAAACCTGACTCAAAAAAATTAAATAAAAAAATAAGCCAGTTTAGTCAAACAGTTATGAAATAGAGCATCCCAGGTCTGGCCAGCACCTTCCACTCCAACTACACAGACAGGAGATACAGAACAGAGGAGCCCCAGGCCAGCCACAGGGGCAGCACCTCTGAAATCCCTGCACACACCCCTTCATCTCCAGAAGTAGTGAGGTCACCTGTCCCCTCATTGAGTGGAGACAGTCTCAGGAGGGGACAGGGGAAGGCACGGCCCTTCTCCCCCTCATCCTGGGTGCAGCTGGCCTTCAAAACAGGATGGAAAAACGCAGCAAAGGAATGAGGCAGAGCTGTGGACCACAGGGCATGGTAATCTGACACTGCCAGTAAAGATGATGATGGTTGCAGCAAAGGAAAAAACCAGGGGAGAGAAGACCCCACTATGCTTAGATTGGGTCATGGAGAAGAGGAACAGAGGCTGAGAGATCACAAGTAATTCGCATAAGAGAGTCCATAGCAGGTCTGTGAATTTTTTTTTTTTTTTTTTTT
>NW_007247285.1:49032-63080 GCF_000164805.1 Carlito syrichta | reverse complement strand
CTCGAACCCGCGGACCCAGGCAATCCACTCACCTCAGCCTCCCAAAGGCGCGGGATTACAGGCTGAGCCACCAAGCCCGGCTTGTGAAATTTTTTTAATTGGAATCTCACTCTGTCACCCAGGCTGGAGTGCAGTAGCACACTCATGGCCACTCCAGCGTCAACCTGCTAGGCTCCAGTGATCCTTCCGCCTCAGCCTTCCAAGTAGCCAGCACTACAGGCACACACTACCGCACCCAGCTAATTTTTATTTATTGTAGAGACAAGTTTTCGCCAAGTTGCCCAGGCTGATCTTGAACCCACAGGCTCAGGCAATCCACTTGCCTTAGCCTCCCAAAATGCTGGGATTATAGGCTGAGCCACTAAGCCCAGCCATGAACTTTTTGTTTTGTGTCGGAGTCTCAGTCTGTCACCCAGGCTGGAGTGCAGTGGCACACCCATGGCCACCCCAGTGTCGACCTGCTGGGCTCTGGTGATCCTTCTGCCTCAGCCTTCCAAGTAGCTGGAACTAGAAGTGCACGCTATGGCACCCGGCTGATTTTTTATTTATTGTAGAGACGAAGTCTCGCCAAGTTGTCCGGGCTGGTCTAGAACTCACGGGCTCAGGCAATCCACCCGCCTCGGCCTCCCAAAGTGCTGGGATTACAGGCTGAGCCACCAAGTCCGGCCTATGAATTTTTTTTTTAAAGAGCTGCAGTCTTGCTCTGTTGTCCAGGCTGGAGTGTCATGTGAAGTAGCTCAATGCAGCCTCAGACTCCTGGGCTCAAGCAATCCTCCTGCCTCAGCACCCTGAGTGGCTGGGACTATAGGCATGAGCCACCACATCTGGCAGGTCTGTGAATTTTAACACATGCATGGGTTTGTGTAACCACCATCACAATTTTTGTACTACCCCATCCTGGCCTTGGTACCTCAGGCACGAAAAGGCAGTCTATTTGTTGATAAATTGAAGTTTATCTCTGATAATTTAGCAGTGTCGCCTTGAGGAGCTTATTTAGCGGGAGAGCCAGGTAGAAATTCATGATCAATAGTTACAAATTGACACAAGGGCTGCAAAGAACAGAACAGTTAGGAGGAATGAACAACAAATGGGAAGAGGCCTGTTGAGGCAGGACAGGAAGGCTCCTGGAGGAGGAAGCCGAGGTCTGCCGACGGAAGGAATCTCCTGAGCCCACGCAGTCTAAGAGAAAGGCTGTGACAAGCGTGGGCTTCCAGGAAGAACACGAGAGGCCATCTATGTCCAGCCCCACCTGATGCCCAAGTCCCTCAAGCCCAAAGGTGGTAAACACCCAGCCTGGGCATGACTGTAACACAATCCTAGATGTGCCCAGGGTCAGTACCACCTGGGCGTGGATGGGCCCACTGTATCCAGGCCTAGAGGGGATGCTGGGATCCAGCTGGCACCTCACCTATAAGTGGCAGGGCCGGGACCACATCACCAACCCTTTCCTGGCCTATGTGTTCATCTGGTCCCTACCTGGCTGGGGGGTCCTGAGGACACCACGAGATAGGCCATTGTGCAAAGCATTGTCTGATACCCACCGCTGCCTGCCCAAGTTCCTTCTCCCCTCATCCACCACATGTGGTCAAAGTCCTGCTAGCTCTTCAGTGTTTGTGTTCCTCGTTTTTTATTTTTTTTTGAGTTGGAGTCTCACTCTGTCGCCCAGACTGGAGTGCAGTGACTGCTCCCGGCCACCACAGCCTCGCCCTGCTGGGCTCCGGCGATCTTTCCGTCTCAGCCTTCCGAGGGCCGGAATTACAGGCACGTGCTACCACGCCCGGCTGA
This sequence comes from Carlito syrichta, assembly GCF_000164805.1. NCBI lineage: Eukaryota > Metazoa > Chordata > Mammalia > Primates > Tarsiidae > Carlito > Carlito syrichta. The sequence continues at coordinate 61,295 of NW_007247285.1, read as the reverse complement.
TTTTTTGATTTATTGTAGAGATGAGGTCTCGCCAAGTTGCCCAGGCGGGTCTCGAACCCGTGGGCTCAGGCAATCCACTCATCTTAGCCTCCCAAAGGCACGGGATTACAGGCTGAGCCACCAAGCCTGGCTTGTGTCCCTTTTAAAGGGTGGCATCCACCAGCTCCCATCCCAGACGTGGCTGAAGCAGCTGTTGTGTTCCAAAACTAACCAGGTGGACGGAACCGTGCACAGCACTCTCCAGGGCGCCACGCACTATGGTCTATCCACACTGAACCATGCGACCTGAAATAGACATTTGTGTCCACCTGCTTCCCTTTTGTCACCTGATCATAACCAATCCTCCACTCTAGATGCTGACATCAAGGTGCCCTGTGCTGGCCAGCATCTACCTTGGGCTCCTGCACTGGTCATGCCTAACCATGGCAAGAAAGTATCTGAGGTGGCCGGAGGCAAGGGTGCCAGGGGCCCAGGTCGGCACCACATGGGACAACTCCCAGCACCACAATATCCCCACCAGTTGAGGGGTTCCCAGCACAAGTCTCAGTCTCATGGACCATGTGTGCCTGGTCTCAAATTCTGTCCCTGAAATGTGTTAGTCGCCAATATTTATTTTTTATTTTAGAAACTGTAAAATATACATTGCATAAAAATTATGGGTTGGGTGTGGTGGTTCATGCCTGTAATCCCAGCACATTGGGAGGCTGATGCAGGAGGACTGCTTAAGCCCAGGAGTTTGAGACCAGCTTAGGTAACACAGTGAGACCCCACCTCTACAAAAAACAAACAAACAAACAAAATTAGCTGGGGGCCAGGCATGGTGGCTGAAGCCTGTGATCCCAGCAATTTGGGAGGCCAAGGTGAAGGGATTGCCTGAGCCCGTGGGTTCGAGACCCGCCTGGGCAGCAAAACCTCATCTCTACAATAAATCAAAATGAGCCGGGCGTGGTGCGCCTGTAGTTCCGGCTACTTGGAAGGCTGAGGTGGAAGGATCGCCGGAGCCCAGCAGGTCGAGGCTGCGGTGGCCGGGAGCGGCCACTGCATTCCAGTCTGGGCAGCAAAGTGAGACTCCAACTCAAAAAAAAAAAAAGAAGGCTGGGCTCGATCGCTCAGCCTATAATCCCAGCACTTTGGGAAGCTGCGATGAGTGGATTACTTGAGCCCACCAGTTTGAGACCAGCCAATTTAGTGAGACCTCATATCTACAATAAATCAAAAATTAGCGGGGCATGATAGCATGCGCTTGTAGTTCTGGCTATCTGAAAGGCTGAGGCTAGCTGGGCTCGGTGGCTCAGCCTGTAATCCCGTGCCTTTGGGAGGCTGAGGTGAGTGGATTGCCCGACCCCGCGGGTTCGAGACCCGCCTGGGCAACTTGGCGAGACCTCATCTCTACAATAAAATCAAAAAATTACCTGGGTGTGGTAGCGCGTGCCTGTAATTCCAGCTACTTGGAAGGCTGAGGCGGAAGGATCGCCAGAGCCCAGCAGGTCGAGGCTGTGGTGGCTGAGAGCGGTCACTGCACTCCAGTCTGGGCGATAGTGAGACTCCAACTCAAAAACAAATAAATAAATAAATAAATGAATAAATAAAAGAAAGAAAGGCTGAGACAAAAGGATTACCTGAGCCCAACAGGTCGACCCGAGGTGGCTGTGAGCGTGCCACTGTACTCCAGCCTGGGCGACGGAGTGAGACTCCAACTCAAAAAAAAAAAAAAAATTTATGTTCAGTGAAGCCAGACACAAAAGATCACATACTGTATGATTCCACTTATGTGAAATATTCAGAATCGGCAAATCCACAGAGACAGAAAGTAGACGAGTGGTTGACAGAGACTGGGGGAATGGGGAATGATTGCTAGGGACAGGGCTTCTTTATGATATAATAAAAATGTTGTAAAATTGACTGTGGCAATGTCTACCCAACTGTGAACTAAAAACTTCTGAATGGGTGAATCATACAGTATAAGAATACTTCAACAAAGCTGTTACCAGAAAGATAAGGTAACTAAAATCCCCTTCTAGAAATCTGGACTCCCGGCTTCTCTAGGAAGGCACCAGAATATCTGGCAGCACTGGGTCTGAAGTCCCAGGAGTGCCCCTGCTCCTGTCTACAGTGCTCCTTACTGTGTCCTGGGCACTGAGGCTGTAGGCCATGCCGTCGGCCATGTGAATGTAGACCCAGTTCACTTTATGTTCCTGACTGGTCCAACTGTGACCCCTTGAGTATCATGATAAGTAAGCAGAGTTTTAAGTTAGGAGATATAAAGTACACAGTATTTATTATTATCCTGACTTTAAAAGATGCAAAGACTCTGAAATTGAGAGAGGTGGAAAAAAAATCTGGAGAGGAAGATAGCGATGTGTATGGGTCTATTGAAGCTGCACTGTACATCTCTAACAGCACAGACTCCCAGAGAAAAAGTTACACCCAAATTCTAGAACATTTACTCACATCAGAACATGTCCAGCACCCTGCTCTGGGAACTGAGCAGTGGGGGTCAGCACTTGTCAGCATCCCAGCTCCATCAGTGTGCATGGGTTCTGGGTGGGCATGACCATGTGACAAGGAAAGCGTATTCCCCCGCTAAGCCACACACAGGTTTTCTGAATGCTTTCGAAGAATAAATGACTAAACGTAGGTTTTAAGTATCTTTTTGCAGTAGATAATCTTAATATTTACATTAATACAGAATCATTTTACATTCCTAAATCAGATACTAACAGATGCTTTATTTTAGTGAATTATAAAGGAAAACAAAAAGGAAACTACTGAGAAGTGTTCTTCATTCACCTATCTTACAGTAGCTTAAGAGTCTTGAACTCCGAAACCGCAGCGTGCTACCAGCAGAGGCTGGGGAGGGGGTGCTTGGCTCTGGCTGAACGGGGGGAACCTTCAACTGCTTAGCCTATGTCTTCCCTTTCTGAACATTTACACAGGAAAAGACAATGATTAGCACTGAATAATTTAAACACACTTTAGAAAGCAGATGTCAACAGTGTAAGCAGGAGAAGCAACCCTGGCTGGCAACAGCGGCAGGGCTCCAAGTTCCCAAGGCAGCTGAAGCCTGCCCTGCCCGGCTGTGGCTCAACAGAAGGGCAGGAGCCCACCACACCTGGCTTAGAACAGCAGGACTCGACAGTTCAGGGACAGGCGGCCCTCCTGGATGGAGTGGGAGAAAGAACTGTCCGTCCTTACAAAGGTCACTGCTTATGTGGTCAGAAGCAGGAACTCCCGGGACTCTCCAGGCCTCCGCGAGTGCCTCCCTAGGCCCAAACAACCACTCCACAGCTGTGTGTACTTCAGGGAATTACAAACTCTGAGCAGAGCAAGTGATGCCTCGACAAGCACCTATCAGGAGGAAGATGGCCTTGGGGTAGGCTGGGGGCCCCAGGTTCCTGGAGAAGACAACTCGTCAGGAAGGACTCGTTCTGGAACCTCCCAGAAGGTTGCTGAGAGGGAAATTAATCACTTCATGACTTGGTGCAGCTTAAGGCTTCATTTCTAAGCTGTAAGCATGGCCTTTAATTTGCTTCCTAAGATCTCTACCACATTTGATACCAAATTAGATGTTCAGCACTGCAAGAAGAGTCTGTCTTCCTCTGCCTGAGCCAGAAGAGGCTGAGTCACCTACCCACAGACAGGAAACTTCCACTGGGCCTCCCGGTGCTACATCTTGCTGCTCAGGGGCTGCCCTTCGTGACCTTTCCGTGGAAAGATGTACTAACATTCACATGATTTTGCTGTTGCCAAAGCAGTCCAGAAGGCCCTGCAGGCGGGCGCTCAATGCTGCTGTTCTGAAATCCTCCTGTCTCCCGGGTGTCCAGCCACGAGGAAGGGCTGCTGCTTCCCAGCCTAGTTTCCGGTGGATCGTTTTCCTGAGCCAAGGAGACAAGCGGTTACAGTGTACTCGACATTCCAGCAGAACACACCCTGTGGGAGAACTTCTGCGAACCCCTGAAAGTAGCTGTGCCAGGAGAGGGGCAAGAGTCCCAGCCACAGGAATAGATACAGGCATAAATAAAAGGGGGCTCTGAGACACCACAGTGAGCACACACTACTCCTGGCAGCAGCTCCCAGGTTTATGCAGCCCTGCCTGCCCAGGCACCTGTGAAACAGGTGGGAAGTTGAGGAGATCTGAGTTCTAGGCCTGGCTCTGCTACAATTCACCCTCTGTGACCGTGGGCAAGCTGGTCCCACCTCTGCAGAACACAGAGCTCCTTGGAGCTGGTGTAAGGAGGGCTATGACTCAGTCCCCAACACAGCTCTCCAGAAAGAGAACACAGCAAAAGAGACACAGCAAAAGGCTGGTCACGCAGCCTGGTTCAGTCCTATACTACTGTTCGACTAGTACGATTATCTGTTTCCATGGGCTGAGAGATTTGGCTACAAACAGAGCCAGATTTACCACGCCTTAAACTGACACCTCTTCCAACTCCTGGGGCGGGGCTACAATATTGGTTAAAGAGAGAGAAAACAGGGATTCAATCATACAAATTCGATCAAACACAGGGGAAAAGCCTCTAGGGTGTTCCTACCTCAGCAGAGATATCAGGAGGTAAACATTTTCTTAAGTTTGGAAAAGAATCCCTCCTTGTCCTCCCCAGCCTCACGCCTAGCCATGCTTCCTGCGGAGCTATCCATGGTGCTGCCACCTGGGCACAAACAGCAGAAAGAACTGGGGTCAAGGACACACACCTCCACGAACCACGTCCCAGACCCCACCTACCCCCACCTAGCCGCCCAGGGGTCCTAGCACTCAAAGAGTGACCAAGTGCCACCCCAAAAAGATAGGGGGCCACTCCCAAGTTGACAAGGTCCGCCTTGCTTGTTAAATGACCAAACCAAACAGGCCACTCAGAGCCTGAGGGTATCCCAATTGGTCTTTGAGCCATGGATCCACAGCAAGCAGGGAACAACAGAGATGGACAATGACCAGCTGTCTCTTAATCTTAACAATAACAAAAACATAGCTAAGTGCTAGGCCAGACCACATGGTTTACCCACATTGGCTCATTCAATCTTGAGGATAACCTCACAGGCAATTTCACAGGTGAAAAAACAGACCAAAAAAATGGAGGCACAGAGGCTAAGTGGTTTACCGAAGGTCACAGAGCCACAAGGAGGAGGAAGACTGAGCTCAAACCCAAGCAGTCTGACTCCAAACCTTAGCCGCTTCACCACCATGCTATTGGCTGCAAGAAGATAAATAACGCCCACCAAGAAAAGATCCTATTTCTAGACCAAGTGAGCAGACTCTGTGCTGCGTATGTCTCCAGGATAGCCACGCAGAAGCCTCAAATGCATGCGCTTCGTCTCAGTCTCAAACAATATCCACAAGAGTCTCTATTTCACTGAGCAAGCTCTCCCCATCAGAGGCACCTAACTCTAAACACTCCAGATCAAGGGAGGCTGTTCTGCTGATTCTTTAAGATCAAGGCTGCAACTACTGAGAACTTTACTGCATAAATCTGCTATTTTTAAAGATCTGCCAACCACTAGATGAGGAGGGCAAACCTTTGTTATGAATTAAAATACAGTCTTGAATGCAACTTTTTTTTTTTTGAGTTGGAGTCTCACTCCGTCGCCCAGGGTAGAGTACAGTGGCACGCTCACAGCCACCCCAGCATCGACCTGCTAGGCTCTGGTGATCCTTCTGCCTCAGCTTCCAAGTAGCTGGAACTACAGGCACACGCTACCACACCTGGCTAATTGTGTGATTTATTGTAGAGATGAGGTCTCACCAAGTTGCCCAAGGCTGGTCCCGAACCCACAGGCTCAGGCAATCCTCTCCCCTCAGCCTCCCAAAGTCTGGGATTACAGACTTGAGCCACTTTAATTGTAGGGCACATTTTATAAATGTTCAGGAATGCCACAGACAGCATGTAACAGAGTAAAGAATGGTCACAGCGCCCAAAGTCTCGGTCTAAGTAAGACACTACCTTCATACTGAGAGGCCCAAAGCTTGCAGCAACATGGCCCTGAGAAGTGGTGGGCTGGGGTCCCTTGGGTACAGCACATCAGTGCCCACTTTGCATGTCCCCAGGACATGGGACTGCAGCCTACTTCTCTGCCCTGGCACACACTCAGAGCTCAGGTGTATCCTCAGAGTAGTAATGGTGACCAGAGCAAGAACATGCTGAACAAGTGTGGGAAATCATCAAAGCCGCTAGGGTGCCATCCAAGCTCCAGGGCTCCAGAGGAGGACCAGGCCCCGTACAACGCCACTGCAGGACCCCAGGAAGGATACCCTACTGCCACAAGGTCGCACGGTCAGGTGTGCCCTCCCTCAGTCCTTTGCATCCCCTTTTCTTTTTTTTTTTTGAGTTGGAGTCTCACTCTGTCGCTCTGCAGCCTCAACCCACTGGGCTCCGGTGATCCTTCCACCTCAGCCTTCCGAGTAGCCGGAATTACAGGCACGTGCTACCACACCCAGCTGATTTTTTGATTTATTGTAGAGATGAGGTCTCGCCATGTTGCCCAGGCAGGTCTCAAACCCGTGGGCTCAGGCACTTCACTCACCTCAGCCTCCCAAAGCGCGGGATTACAGGCTGAGCCACCAAGCCCGGTTGCATCCCCTTTTCTTATATAAAGGCTTTAACAACAAACAGGATTCTCCTAATACAACAAAATCCAAAAACCAGAAATTTCCCATCACTCCTAGGCCTCCTAAGACAAGAGAGAGCAGACAGAAGTTTTGAATTATGACCTTGGCAAGGGGAGATATCAAAAAAGAAAAGTGCATATTTACCAAACCATTAAAGTAAATGTCACTGGGTACCTGGTTGCTACAAACAAGGTTTGCGGACTTTGATCCCCTGGATTCAACAGGAGCTCAGTGAAATTCCATGCAAAGGCTGCTGCAGCCGGGACTCCCAACCAGGGCCCTGCTTCTCAGCTCCAAATCCTCCACTTCACCTGCCCCCAGCTCCAAATACCTGGAGTGAGTCACCTGGTGTTAGTCACCATACACGACTCTAAGTCCAACTGGATTCTAAGAACTTCACCCAAGATCCACACAAAAACAAAATGATGCAATGAGGAGGAAACCCGTGAAGCCTGAGGGCCAATGGTCCCACGCACAACTGGCCCTGACCAGAGCAGGGGTCCCAATCAACAGCTCTCACCTCCCATGGGAAGAGGGGTTGCAGCTGCGGTGCCCTTGCCACAGCGTCGGCAGCAGGCACTCTAGTATCAAATCACTAGTGCTCAACCACACGCTACTCACAGAACATGACAGTACAGTTCAGGGTAGATAAGGCCTTTGCTCACTGCCAGATGAACCCAGAGCTAGTCTTGCTCTGAACAGGCAGATGGCATCCTTTGATTATGGTTTTTATTGCTGCAGTTGCTGTTGCTCAAGACAAGGAAATCCTGGTGAAGCGTTCTGGGTTGGAATACACAAACCGTTCCAATCCATCCTCTGCTTAAGCTTTTGCAGGCACTCTCATGGAGGCATGTGCCCAAGGTCACAAGGCAAGTGGCAGAACCAAGAATAGAACTCAGCACGCGAGCTCTGAGACATACAGAGCTGCCTGGCAGGATGTGCCTAGCGCTTTTACCTCAGCACACTGACATGCAGAGAGCAGGGGAAGTGTGCACTAGGGCTGGGTTCCACTCCAGCTGCTCTTGCTGACAGCTCCCCTCTTTGAACTATGCTTTTTGGAAGCTTCATGAAGACCCCCAAGTGGAGACCCCAACATGCTACTCTGAATCGTCCACCCTCCGAGGGACTCTGAGGCCCCCATGTGGTCTCCAGACCCCTTACCGGAGCTGGTGATGGTGACACCGTTCACCGTTCCCTCCACGTCCGTCTCGTCCTCAGCATAGCTCAAGATCAGGCTCTGCTGCCGGCTTGTTAGCCTCCTATGGACCAAGCACAGTCAGGGGCCAAGTGCTTCTATCAGGCAACTTGAGAGGACACACATGTGGCCAGTCCCCTTACAATGCATGGGAAAGATGAGACTCCTGACCCAGGCAGGGGCACTCACCCAGCCCAGTGATGAGAACCTGAGTTTTATGCCCTTGAAACTTCTGGAAAGAAAAGCTCCTAAAATACCCTAAATTGTTTAAACAAATCACTGTGGCTACACTAAATATAGCTTACTGGGGGCAGAAGTGGGAGGGGGGATTTACAAGTGTGCATGTGAAGCAGGTAAGAAATTCTCTAATTAAAGTGATAAAAAGGGCCGGGCTCGGTGGCTCAGCCTCTAATCCCGCGCTTTGGGAGGCTGAGGTGAGTGGATTGCCTGAGCCCGTGGGTTCAAGACCCGCCTGGGCAACTTGGCGAGACCTTATCTCTACACTAAATCAAAAAATTAGCTGGGCGTGGTAGCACGCACCTGTAGTTCCGGCTACTTGGAAAACTGAGGCGGAAGGATCGTTGGAGCCCAGCAGATAGAGGCTGCGGTGGCCGGGGGCGGCCACTGCACTCCAGTCTGGGTGACAGAGTGAGACTCCAACTCAAAAAAGAAAAAAAAAAGGTGACAAAAAGGACGTGTGCCAGAAACCCAGTCTCCCAAAGGGAGTCGGGAACACCACACGCTGGGTGCCCACAGCACTCTACCCAGATGGTCTCTCCTCGTCTATTTATGCTCTGCTCCTGAGAGCAGTAATAACATTAATGAAATCAGTAATACTTAAGCATTTCCTATTCATTAATTCTTCTGTCAACTCCATGAGGTCAACCTTTCTATTATGTCCATGCTACAGATGGAGACCTTAGCACTTACTTTGGAACTCTTATCTTGATGTGAATGTAGTGATCTCCGTAGCCATAGCTGTTAATCCGGGGGATACCTTTCCCAGTCATCCGAATCTTCTGGTCTGTCTGAGTCCCAGGGGGGATCTATAGAGAAATGAAATGTGTGGTTTGCCCAAATAAAAACATTTTTACTACACAAAGACAATCTTGAAAGGAACTCCTTGAGGAGAACTTTCACTCGGGTTTCTAGACCAAGTCTATCAACGATCACATGGAAATGGGCTGAGATGGGGTCCATCCAGAGCAGACCCTGTGACGAGAACCAGGGGCAGGAGTTCTAGGGAGGTGAATCTAGGAAGCAGGAGTGAGGGAGCCAAGACCGAGACGTGGGAGCAGGAAAAGCCAATACATGGTCAATGCCTAAGGCTGTTCCCTGGCCTTTGATGAGCTGGATCCCACAGGACCCTAGAGAATGTTCCCTGGCCTTTGATGAGCTGGATCCCACAGGACCCTAGAGAATGTTCCCTGGCCTTTGATGAGCTGGATCCCACAGGACCCTAGAGAATGTTCCCTGGCCTTTGATGAGCTGGATCCCACAGGACCCTAGAGAAGCTCAGAGAACGGCACCCCAGATGGAGGCAGGAGCCCTTACCCACAATGCCCATCTCCTTGAGAGGACAGAGAAGGCCCTGAGGTAAAGAGTGGGATGAACTGGAGGTGCAGGAGGGATGAGAGTGCGGCACAAAGCAAGTTACGCACTGTGGCACAGGGAATGTGACGCAGTCTGCTCTCATAACCAGATCTGGGTGACAACAGGTACACACAGTAGGGTGACACATCTCTGTGTCACAAGTGTGAGCCAGTTCCTGGGCCCCACTAATCGGTGCAGGAGTGAATGCCAGCCAGGAACTGCTTTCCAAAGCAATTATACAGTCGAGGTCTGTGGCTTGTGATCCACATCCAAGCAATAGCCTAAAATTCCTCATGCCCTCCCCTGGGAGTCCCCCCAGCAGTCTGGTCACTCACAGCTTCCAGGCCACTTGTCACCCATTTCCCATTTCAGAAAAAGAGCAATGAAGTACAGGGGTGACAGATGTTTTTGCACCCTCTTACCGTCACGTTGATTGTCTCATACAGGCCCTGGGCTCTGGCTGTCCCCCCAAGAATAGCTTGAGCTATAGAAATAAAGAGATCAGAGTGGATGTCTGCACCGTCCCGCCGGAACACAGGGCTCTTCTGCACCTAAGACCAAACACAAGAGATGAGTGTGACCCACCAGTGAAGTCTCACTGGAGACTAAACACCAGCCATGTGCCTTGCCAGGGCTGAGCTCAGGGCTGAGAAACCTTGTACCCCTTCTAATCTTAAAGCACAGCATTGAGAAAGAACTGTACTTGCCCCAGAGAAAAACATCACCTCAGGACTTGGGAGCAACAAGCTCCACACATCTGTGTACTGCAAGGAAGACTGCCTCAATCTCCTCTGTTTCCGAGCAAACCATCCAATGTGAAAGGAAATAAAAATGCAAAATTGGCTTTTTGAACTAAAAAAAAAAACTTACTTTATTAGAAAGTATAGAGAGCAGTGGCTCATGCCTCTAATCCCAGCACTCTGGGAGCTGAGATGAGAGGACTGCCTGAGCCTAGGGATTCGAGACCAGCCTGGGCAACTTGGTGAGACCTCATCTCTACAATAAATCAAAAATTAACTGGGTGTGGTGGCACACACCTGTACTTCCAGCTACTTGGTAGGCTGAGGTGGAAAGATCCACCTGTACTTCCAGCTACTTGGTAGGCTGAGGTGGAAAGATCACCTAAGCCAAGTGGGCCGAGGCTGTGGTGTCCGTGAGCGTGCCATTGCACTCCAGCCTAAGCAACAGAGCAAGACTCCTACTCAAAAAAAAAAAAAAAGGTACCTTTAGTACTTACTACCCCTATCAACAATTTGATCAGTAAGTAAAAACACAAGATGTTTTCTGTACTGTTATGTGTCCTGTTTCTAACTTATAAACATCTTGAGGAAGTTCTATTCTCTCCAAAGTAGGCATAAAACCTTACAGTAACAATAGCTAACACCCACATCTAGGTGGTCATTGCATCCCTCGGAAATATAAATGGCAAAATGTGATCTCATGAAGCTCTAACCTCATGGGAGCAGCTGCACCCACACCCACCCCGAGAGAGCAAGGAAGGGTCCAAGGGAAGTTGTTCAGGGCGGAGCACCTACCCTGAATGTGATGAAGATTTCTCTTTTTCCCACAGGCATCCTCACAGTCTGGCCATCCTCGACTCCTAGAACGAAAGTTCAAAAGGAAACAATTATTGTGGAACCTCTCACAGCATTTTCTACCAACATCCATTTATAACCCACAGTTTCCTTGCTCATTCTTGTTTCTTTTTTTTTTGAGTTGGAGCCTCATTCTGTCGCCCAGACTGGAGTGCAGTGGCTGCTCCCGGCCACCGCAGCCTCGACCCTCTGGGCTCCGGCGATCCTTCCGCCTCAGCCTTCCGAGTAGCTGGAACTACAGGTGCACACTACCACGCCTGGCTAATTTTTTGATTTATTGTAGAGATGAGGTGTCGTCAAGTTGCCCAGGTGGGTCTCGAACCTGCGGGCTCAGGCAATTCACTCACCTCAGCCTCCCAAGGCACGGGATTACAGGCTGAGCCACTGAGCCCGGCTACTCTTATTTCTTATTAACAAAGAACAATGCAATTATCCAAGATGACAAAGGATAACTTTCCAGAGGCACAACATGCAACAACTAATAACTGAACAAGAGCACCTTTACTAGCCTGGGAAACAAAGTGAGAACTCATCTCTACAAAAAATTTTTAAAATTACCTGGACATGGTGGTATACACCCGGTAATCCCAGCTACTGGGAGGCTGATGAAGGAGGATCACTTGAGCCCAGGAATCGAGGCTGTGGTGAGCTGTGATCATACCACTGCAGCCTGAATGACAGAGTGAAACCCTACCTTTTTTGAGTTGGAGTCTCACTCTGTCACCCAGGCTGGAGTGCCATGGCACGCTCGTGGTCACCCAGGGTCGACCTGCTGGGCTCTGGTGATACTTCCGCCTCAACCTTCTAAGTAGCCAGAACTACAGGCACATGCTACCATGCCCGCCTAATATTTTTTGTTTTGTTTTGTTTTGTTTTGTTGTTTTTTGAGGTGGAGTCTCACTCTGTCACCCAGACTAGAGTGCAGTGGCCATTCCTGGCCACTGCAGCCTCGACCTGCTGGGCTCCAGAGATCCTTCCGCCTGAGCCTTCCAAGTAGCTGGAACTACAGGCACACGCTACCACGCCCAGCTACTTTTTGATTTATTGTAGAGATGAGGTCTCCCAAGTTGCCCAGGCGGGTCTCGAACCCACAGGCTCAGGCAATCCACTCAACTCGGCCTCCCAAAGCGCTGGGATTACAGGCTGTGAGCCACCGAGCCCGGCCAATTTTTTTTTTTAATTGTAGCGTTGAGGTCTCACCAAGTTGCCTGGGCTGATCTTGAACCTGTGGGCTCAGGCAGTCCACTCACCTCGGCCTCCCAAAGTGCTGGGATTA
>NW_007247285.1:44279-48928 GCF_000164805.1 Carlito syrichta | reverse complement strand
TTACAGGCTGAGCCACCAAGCCCAGTCAAAACCCTATCTTTAAAAAAAAAAGGCCAGGCTCGGTGGTTAAGCCTGTAATCCTAGCACTTTGGGAGACCAAAGCAAGTGGATTGCCTGAGCCCATTGGTTCGAGACCAGCCCAGAAAACTTGGCCAGACCTCTGTCTCTACAATAAATCAAAAAAGATAATTAGTCGGGCATGGTAGTGTGCGCCTATAGTTCCGGCTACTTGGAAAGCTAAGGCGAAAAGATCGCTGGAACCCAGTAGGTCGATGCTGGGGTGGCCATGAGTATGCCACTGCACTCCAGCCTGGGCGTCGATGAGAGTCCAACTCAAAAACAAAAAACAACAACAAAAAAAAGGGCTCAGTGGCTCAGCCTGTAATCCTAGCACTTTGGGAGGCCGAGGTGAGTGGATTGCCTGAGCCTGTGGGTTCGAGACCCGCCTGGGCAACTTGATGAGACCTCATCTCTACAACAAATCAAAAATTAGCCGGGCGTGGTAGCGCGTGCCTGTAGTTCCTGCTACTTGGAAGGCTGAGGCGGAAGGATCACCGGAGCCCAGCAGGTCGAGGCTGCGGTGGCCGGGAGCGGTCATTGCACTCCAGTCTGGGTGACAGAGTGAGACTCCAACTCAAAATAAATAAATAAATAAATGTATAATTATAAACAGAGATATGTTCTTAGAAGGAAAAGATTACAACTTCAGAAAAAAAGTACATGTAAAGAACAGGAATCAGAGTGTGAATCTTCCCTGAGGAAATGATAACCCAGCTGGGATCTCTAACATGAACAGAGTTAACTGCAGAAAGACAGTAGACAGTATCAGGTGCAGTAGCTCACACCTTAATCCTAGCACTTTGAGGGGCCAAGGCAGGAGAATTTCTTGAGGCCAGGAGTTCGAGGTCAGCCCGGGCAACAAAACAAGATCCCATCTCTACACTAAAAAAATAAAATTGAGTTTGTCATGGTGGTGTACACCTATAGTCCCAGCTACTTGAGAGAAGAGGCTGAGGTGAGAGGACCTCTTGAGCCCAGGAGTTGGAGGTTGCAATGAGCTATGATCATACCACAGCACTCCAGCCTGGGCAACAGAGCATAACCTGTCTCTATTTAAAAAAAAAAAAAAAAAGGTGGTCAGTGAATTTCAGACACAGGCATGACATATGTGGAATCCAGGGTGGGGGGATGCAAGGAGGATGGAGACAGGCTGGCAGTGGGGATGGTGCTGGCCTCGATGACCAAAGACGGAGAGGAGAAAAGAGAGGAGCCCGGGGTGGAAAGCAGCTTCCTAGCCGGTCAGAAGCAGAGCAGACATGTCAGACTGTTCTTCCCAACGTGACAGGCAAAGTGCAGATTTTAAGGATAACTGATACAAAGAGAAAGACTCAAGGAGGGTCTAGCACCTTCCCCAGACCGGGGCACCAGGGCCTCGAGCACAGCTTCTACCAACAGCCAAGTCACAAAGGGCACAGCAGCCTCAACCCTCTCGGAGCCCCTGGACGAGGAAGGGGTCTAAGTGCCCACCTGCAGGAACAGGAATCATCACTCGCTTCTTCTGCTTGGCCTGTCCTGCACCTCTGCAGACCACACAGGGAGTCGTGATGATGGAGCCACGGCCACCACATCTCCGACAAGTGGAACGCATCACAAATGGGCCCGTATTAATGGTTTCCTGATGAAAAGAAGAAAAGTTGTCAAACGGTACCCTTGAGTATGCAGGTAAACTGATGGTCATGGTTCCAGGACCACAATCTGCATGGCCAAAATGTTTTTTTTTTTCATTGTCACCCTAGTAAATGAAGAGGAAAATGTTTCTTTAAGGTTTGTTTTTGACGTGCAAATCCACTAAAACATACTGCCTAGGCAAAGAGGTGGAGGGACTCAAACTGCTAATCTGATTTCCAAAAACATTCTGTACTGAACTGTATATCAACAAGCTGACTATGAGACTGAAAAGTAAGATACTGCCTCTCTACAGAAGTACCTGAAAGTCCCTGGCAGTTGGGCAATATATTTAAGAAAGAGTATTTCCCTTCTAATTACAAAAGCAGCAGTTAAAAAAATAAAGAAGAAAGTGACAAATGGATGCAATCCCCCTGAAGCTGCTGTGCTCTGGACTCTGAGCCTAACTCCAGGGAAGGAGGATCACAGGCCTCTGTACCCTCAGGGCCACACAGAAGACAGAGCTGGGCTGAATTCACCGATTCCCCCACCCTCGGCACACATACCCCAAGAGCAATGACACAAGCAGCTCTTCTCGCAGTCACCAGTGCCCTGGACTGTACCCCCTTGCCCACAATTCCCAAGATCCCTAACTCTGTCCCTCCTGAGCAACTGGTCAAGGGCCTCAAAATACAGCTTTAGTTCAAAGGGACTCAAGAAAGCCTCATGGTGGGGGCAGCTCCGAAGAAATCAGATGTAAACAAGACCTGATAGAGAATAACTGTGGGTTAAGTGCACAGGGATTGCGTTCAAGCTGATGATGTGGACAAAGCTCATGTAAATCTATCCTCCCACACTCCTCCTGCAATATCTCCTCCCTTATCCCCCCATCTAACCCACCCCTGCCACATATCAGGAGCCTCCTCATCTCTCTGCCATGCCCAGAACTGGTGAGCCCTTATGATTTGTGGTCACTCTTATCAACTATCACTGATAAATGGAAATTGGTTATCTTTTAATTTAACTTCTTTGGATTTTTTTTTTTTTTTGGTAAATTATCAAATACATGCTTGTATCTGATAATGGTACATCAAAAAATACAGAGTTATGTAAAGAAAATGTTACTGAGGCCAGGTGCAATCACTCACACCTGTAATCCTTGCACTTTGGAAGACCTAGGCAGGAGGATGGTTTGAGTCCAAGAGCTGGACACCAGCCTGGGCAACACAATGAGACCTCATTTCTACAAAAAAATTTTAAAACACTAGTTGGGTGCAGTGGTATGTGTCTGTAGTCCCAGCTACTCAGGAGCATGAAGGAGGATCACTGGAGCCCAGAAGTTTGAGGGTGCAGTGAGCCATTAATCATGCCACTGCTTTCCAGTCTAGGCAACAGAGTGAGACCTCAAACCCATCCCCCAAAAAAGAATACGAGTATGTGTGTCTATACGCGCGTGCACGCACACATGCACACGCACACACATATTATTTTCCTAGTTCAGTCTCCTGAAAGGGCTTAGAAGCAGTGAACATACCTGGTGTACAGATTTTGGGTTCTAATCCTGTTAGACACTTATAGGAACTAGAGCTCTGTGGTAAATGGTTGATTCCAAGACTGTGGCAGGGAAAATACAGATGAGCCTAGAACACCTTGCTGAGATAAAAAGTAGGGAAGTACTAAAAGTATGATAAGAACTTGCCATAACACACAGAAGCCAGCTGAAAGGGACTTCCATAGGCCAAATCTGGGGTAATCTGAGCATCAAAGTAAGGATACTGATTATAATCCAATTACTAAAATAAGAATCCATGAGTTCATTCTGATCCAAATAAATCATCCAGAGAGAGTTCTTCCTTTCAGCAGAATGCCAACTAATAAATGTAAACGAGATGCTGGAATGAGAATATCACCATTTTACAACCATCATGGTAATATGTGATTAAATGATTTAAGTGAAAATAATGATGCTAAAACTAGTGAGTAAAAGTTTGATGAGGAATAGGATATTTATATATTCTCAAGGTACCTTACCAAAACTTGCTAATTTCTATTTTTTGAGTCAGAGTCTCACTCTGTTGCCCAGGCTAGAGTGCTCATGACCACTGCAGCTTTGACCTGCTGGGCTCAGGTGATCCTTCCACCTCAGACTTCCAAGTAGCTGGAACCACAGGTGCATGCCACCATGCTCGGCTAATTTTTTTATTTATTGTGGAGATGATAAACCAAGTTGCCCAGGTTGGTCTCAAACCCCTGAACACAGGCAATCCTCTCGCCTCGGCCTCCCAATGTGCTGGGATTACAGGCATGAGCCACTGTGGCCAGCCAAAACGTGTTCATTTCAAAGGGAAAAATAATAACTTTATAGTAAAGAAAGCTGGTGGACACTCACTTAACAAAATAATTATCATATAACATCATCATCATAACATAACACCATCAATAACGGAACAAACTGACATCTTGTGACTCCTGTTATAATCTACTGAAAAGGATATAATATCAGCTCTGTGGTATTTCCACCAAAATGCATAATCTTAATCTTATTATGAACACAAATTGAGGGATATTCTATAAAATAACTGGCCTTGAATTTTCAAAACTATCAGAGTCATAAAAGAAAAAGAAAACTGAGAAATGGTTCCATATCAAAGGAAACTAAAGATATGACAGCCACATGCAACACATGATCCCACAATGGATCCTGAACTGAGGTGAAGGAGGAGGAAGAAAAGAAAAATTGAAAAAAAATTTGAATATACATAGATAATGGTATTGTACTGCACCAACATTAAATTTTCCGATTTTGAAAATGATACTGTGGTTACATAAAAAAGTGTTTTTGTTCTTTAAAAGTACACACTGAAGTACTCAGGAATAAAAAGATACAATGTTTCTCCAAGGCAACTTACTCTCCAATGGTGGGAGGGAGTATGTAACACAAAGAGAAACACAGAGTTTACATATGGGGGAGGGGAAGAGAGAGG
>NW_007247285.1:40742-43999 GCF_000164805.1 Carlito syrichta | reverse complement strand
TGGAGGGAGAGGAAGAGGGAGAGGGAGGGGGAGGGGGGGAGAGAGCGAGAGAATGAGAATGAATGAGCACACCAAAAAAGACAAAGCAGGCTGGGCATGGTGGCTCATGCCTATAATTCCAGTAATTTGGGATGCCGACGTGGGTAGGAGGCTGCTTGAGCCCAGGAGTTCGAGACCAGTCTAGGCAAGGTAATATAATGAAACCTTGTCGCTATAAAAAAAAATAAAAAAATTAGCCAGGCGGGGTAGCATGTGCCTAGTCCCAGCTACTCGGGAAACTGAGGCTGAAGGATCACCTGAACCTAGGAGGTCAAGGCTTCATGAGTCATGACAGTGCCACTGCAGTCTAGCCTGGGTGACAAAGTGAGAACCCTCCCCCTCTCCAAAAAAAAAAGGTAAAGAAAACTGGTGGGCACAAAGCAGATGGGGCAAAACATTAAAAATTGGTGAATCTAAGTAAAATGAATAAGGTAGTGAGTTCTCTACACTACTCTCTACATTTGAGTTATATTTAAATGCTATGAAAAGGAAAATGAAGCTGGGTGTGGTAGCACACTCCTTTAATCCTGGGTACTCTGGAGGCTGAGGTTGGAGACTCACTTCAGACCAGGAATTCAAGTCCAGCCTGGGGAATACAGCAAGATCCAATCTCAAGTTTTTAAAAAATTGTGAGACTTCAAGCAAAATTGGAGTCTTTTCCTCACTTTCAAATTGCCAAAATACCCCAAAGTGAATTTTCATAGAAGTTGGCATAGTTTCCTTGCTTGGCCTGTATTGCTGACCAGGACAGAGCATACCTGGAAGAATATGGAGGCTCTAGAGAAAAGTCTCCTCTCGTTATGAACTCTCAAAGCCCTAAGAGTGCCTGAATAACTATCCACAGAGCACAGAACACAGCAACGGTGGGGATGGTGGGGCTCAGATGCACTCTTACCATGCCAGAGCCGCCACAATAGTGGCAGTGCTGCACCTTGGTACCGGGCTCGTTCCCCTTGCCGTCGCAGCGCTCACAGGTGTCCATTATGTTCACGGTGAACTCCTTGTTGACTCCCTTTGCAGCCTGGTTGAACGTCAACTCCATGATGTACTAAAGAAACCAAGTGACAGCCTGTTATCTTGTATCTTACAATGACCAAATGTGATACTCCCTTTAAAAGAAAGGAAGGCACTGGCCAGATTTTCAGTTACTTTAAGCACCTGGCTTGCTTGTACTCTGCCAAGTAAGAAGGGGTGGGACTCTGCCTTACTCCTCAGGATTTTTAAGAGAGAATGTGTATCTCAATTTAAATGAAAATATACTTTCAATAAACTGAAAATATTCACAGATGATATCTGTGCTTACAAACAGCATGAATGATCTACAATCATAACATAGATCATAAAACATCTCTCACCTCTCTTCAACTGTGGCAATGTCTCACAAAGACATAAACATGGATGAGAGGGCAACCCCTTCAAGTCCCCTCCTAATGGGGGAACTTTCTGTCTTCTCAATAAATCCTACTTTCTTACCAAAAAAACGGATGAGAGAGGATCAGCATCATCTCTGTACTGGACTGAGCTTTCCCAGAATAACATAGCAGGCTCTAGATACAATACTCACACTCTTAAGTGTGGACTCTGAAAGACTTACATGTTGCCTGATTAAGCAATTGTTAAGAATAGGCAGGGCTCAGTGACTCAGCCTGTAATCCCAGCACTTTAGGAGGCCGAGACGAGTAGACTGCCTGAGCCTGCAGGTTCGAGACCTGCGTGCGCAACTTGGTGAGACCTCGTCTCTACAATAAGTAAAAAAAAATTAGCTGGGCGTGGTAGCGCGCACCTGTAGTTCCAGCTACTTGGAAGGCTGAGGCGAAAGGATCGCTGGAGCCCAGCAGGTCGAGGCTGCGGTGGTTGGGAGCATGCCATTGCACTCCAGTCTGGGCAACAGAGTGAGACTCCAACTCAAAAAAAAGAATATAGGCAAAATGGGATGAATCTCCTCTCTCTGTCTCTCTAATTTACTTTCTAAATAAACTATATTTTCCAAGCTTAAAAAAAAAAAGAATATAGGCAAAATGGACATATTCATTACTATCGACAGGATTTCTCAAATATTGAAATGATTTTCTACCAAAATGGTTGGCTCCAGATCATTCCATTTAAGCTGCTTTGCCTTTCTAAGAAAAATAAACGCTGAAAATCTGTTTGTGTCATACTTAGCCTAAAATTTGCATAATTCTTAAAAATGAGGAACTTACCTCCTGAGGCTGATCAAACACAGTCTGAAAATCTCCAAATGAAGATGACGAAAACTCCCCAAAGATCTTCCTGAATAGCTCCTCGGGGTCCACAGAGGGGCCTCCCCTCCAGTAGCTCTGTCCGGAGCTGCTGGCCCCAGGGTCAAACCCAGCAGAGCCATAGGCATCATACTGCTTCCGCTTCACTTCATCACTCAACACCTGCAAAGGAAGGCCGAGCCATTAGGCATTCCTGGGTCTTCTAAGGCCCAGGAACCAGAGAAGAGTTCATACCAAGCAAGGCAGTCACAACGTTCACTAAGTGATTCCAGTGTGCAAAAGTATTCTATGAGGTCCTCTGGTTTGCCTGGCACAAAGACTTTAGCACCTAGAAGATGAGTGAGATAGCAGTACTAAATTCTTTTTTTTTTGAGTTGGAGTCTCACTCTGTCACCCAGACTGGAGTGCAGTGGCCGCTCCTGGCCACCGCAGCCTCGACCTGCTGGGCTCCGGCGATCCTTCCACCTCAGCCTTCCGAGTAGCTAGAACTACAGGCGCACGCTACCACGCCCGGCTGATTTTTTTATTTATTGTAGAGATGAGGCCTCGTCAAGTTGCCCAGGCGGGTCTTGAACCCGGGCTCAGGCAATTCACTCACCTCAGCCTCCCAAAGCGCTGGGATTACAGGCTGAGCCACCAAGCCCAGCTAGCAGTACTAAATTCTAAGTATGAGGTCTGAAGTACGTTTTTTGAGTCAGGGTCTCACTCTGCTGCCCAGGCAGTGGCACAATCACAGTTCTGCAACCTTGACCTGGGCCCAGGGGATCCTTCTTCCTCAGCCTCCCAAGTGGCTGGGACTACAGGCACATGCGGCTAGTATTTTGATTTTGTTTTTTTGTAGAGATGAGGTCTTGCTCTGTTGCCCAGGCGGGGGTCTGAGGTACTTCTAAAAGTCTCATGAGAGCCGGGCTCGGTGGCTCAGCCTGTAATCCCGCGCCTTTGGGAGGCTGAGGTGAGTGGATTGCCTGAGCCCGCGGG
>NW_007247285.1:30519-40502 GCF_000164805.1 Carlito syrichta | reverse complement strand
GGTGGCCGGGAGCGGCCACTGCACTCCAGTCTGGGCGACAGAGTGAGACTCCAACTCAAAAAAAAAATTAAATTAAAGTCTCATGAGAACTCCCAGAGATTGCCTTAGCTGGGGAAATGCCTGCATTGATCCCTGCACGACCTCACAGGTACCCTGAATTCTTCACAGATGCACAATTCACCTCTCTTCTCAGCAGACACTACATGGTAGGAAACATGTTTCCTATGCATATCCTTCATTGACAGGTGCTCGGGAAGCCAGAACAACAGAACGAGCAGGTAGAAGGAACAGCAGCAACAAGGAGGAAAGGGATTGTATCATCTCTGTACATGTTTTGAAGACTATAGTCCTCCCTGCATCTATATGCAGGTATTGGCACAAAACAGTAACAGAGACCAATCACCTTGGGAAGGGGAACTAGGGACGGGCAGGAAAAAAAATGCAGTAATCACTTTATAACTCTTTTATATGTTAAGTTTACTGCTTAGAAATAAAATTAAGCCAGACATGGTGGCTCAAGCCTGTAATCCCAGCACTTAGGGAGGCTAAGGCAAGAGGACTGCCTGAGTCCAGGGATCGAGACCAGCCTGGGCAACTTGGTAAGACTGCATCTCTACAATAAACCAAAAAATTAGCCAGGCGTGGTAGTGTGCACCTGTAGTTCCAGCTACTTGGAAGGCTGAGGCAGAAGGATTGCCTGAGCCCAGCAGGACAAGGCTGCGTTGGCCATGAGCATGCCACTGCATTCTGGCCTGGGTAACAGAGCGAGACTCCAACTCAAAAAAAATTAAAAATTCAAATAAAAAGGCATTACCCTAAAGACCAGACAGAACAGACAGAAAAGACACTTCTATCAAGAACAGATGGGGAACTAAGAGAGCAGAAGGAAGGCAGCTCAGTGCCTACGGGACTTCCCAGCTAAGATACAAACAATGAAGGGGGACAGAGAGCAGGAGGACAGCAGGAGTCTGTGGCTTTCTGGTGGCTTTTATGTCCTGGCTCCAGCCCTTTCTGAGGAACTGTTGCTCTTAAGTTCCTCTGTCCTTTTAATAATATCTCTCTCAGAGATAGCGACAGATGTTGACAAGGTAGTAGAACAGCACTCAACAATGCTCATTTCCCCAAAGAAACAGCAGCAAATCAAACAACAATCCACGCACAAAAATACCTTCACAAGAATTAATAACACCTCCCTCATTAACAACTGGATCTATCTGGGTACAGTGGCTCACACCTGTAATCCCAGCACTTTGGGAGGTGGAGACGAATTGATTACCTGAGGGGTTCGAGACCAGCCTGAGCAACATGGCAAGACCTTGTTTCTACCATAAATAAAAAAATCGGGCAGACATGGTGGCACATCCCTGTGGCTCCAGCTACTTGGAAGGTTGAGGTGGAAAGATCACCTGAGTCCAGCAGGTCAAGGCTGTGGTGGCCATGAGCATGCCACTGCACTCCAATCTGGGCAACAGAGTGAGACTCCAACTCAAAAAAACCCGGAATCTGCTGTGTGTGGTGGCGCACGCCTGTGATCCCAGTTACTGAGGAAGGAGGCTGAGGCAGGAGGATTGCCTGAGCCCAGGAGTTTTTTTTTTTTTTTTTTTTTTGAGTGAGCCACCATACCCAGTTAAGACCAGGAGTTTGAGGTTTCAGTGATCTGTGATTGTGCTACTTACTACACTCCAACCTGGGCAAAGAGGGAGACTCCAACTCTCAAAAACAAAACAAAAAAATCAGGCCCAGTGTGGTGGCTCATGCCTATAATCATAACATTTTGGGAAGCGGAGACGCGGGAGAATTGCTTGAGCTCAGGAGTTCAAGACCAGCCTAGGCAACACAGTGAGACTTTGTCTCTACAAAAAAATCAAAAGATTAGCTGGGCGGTGGCATCTACCTATAGTCCCAGATACTCGGGAGGCTGAAATGGAAGGAACACCTGAGGCCAGGAGTTTGAGGCTTCAGTGAGCCATGATCATGCCACTGCACTCAAGCAGCCTGGGTGACAGTGAGACTGACTTTAAAAAAAAAAAAGCACAGCACGGTGGCTCAAGTCTGTAATCCCAGCATGTTGGGAGGCCGAGGCAAGAGATTTGCCTAAACTCAGGGGTTTGAGACCAGCCCGGGCAACTTGGCAAGACTTCATCTCTACAATAAATCCAAAAAAATTAAGGCTGGGCTCAGTGGCTCAGCCTGTAATCCCAGCACTTTGGGAGGCCGAGGTGAGTAGATTGCCTGAGGCCACAGATTCGAGACCAGCAGCCCGGGCAACTTGGCAAGACTTCATCTCTACAATAAATTAAAAAATTAGCCAGGCATGGTAGCACATGCCTACTTGGAAGGCTGAGGTGGAAGAATTGTCCGAGCCCAGCAGGTCAACTCTGGGGTAGCCATGAGTATGCCACTGCACTCCAGCCTGGGCAACTGAGTGAGATTCCAACTCTAAATAAATAAATAGCCAGGCGTGTTGAGGCTGTGGTGGCCGTGAGTGTACTACTAACCTGGGTGACAGAGTGAGACTCCAACCCTTTTCCCCCCCAAAAAAAAGATTCTTATCTTTCACAGAAACAGGTTCTAAGACTATTTAGTTGTTTTACCAACTACTTTGAGTTACTGTATTAAAAGAGTATTATTTAAAATTGCACTATCAAACACACCTTTCCTTAGTTGACAGGAAAGAAGTTATTCAATAAACA
Organism: Carlito syrichta; assembly: GCF_000164805.1. Taxonomy (NCBI): domain Eukaryota; kingdom Metazoa; phylum Chordata; class Mammalia; order Primates; family Tarsiidae; genus Carlito; species Carlito syrichta. The sequence goes on along the minus strand of NW_007247285.1, from coordinate 37,809 downwards.
TTTGCTGAGTTGAGGCTGTTCTATGTGGCTGTCTATTCCTGTGAACCTACTCTGTACCTGAACTCCACTCCTTCAGGACGGTCAAATCTGGGAAGGTCCACTTTCAGATAACTCTGGAATTGGTCAACGTTGTTTCATAGATGCATGCTTTGTCCTCTGATTACACTGGAAATTACTCCAGGGTGATCATGAGCTTCTACTTTAACAACAGCCATCATCCCTACCTGGTAGCAATGCCCTGGGGTGGAGGCATCAAATAAGGACTGAATTAATAAATAAAACCAGGAGTTCCCAAATCCAGCTACAAGTCTGAATTATCTGGGAAGCTTTATTAGTACAGATTGTTGGATCCTTTTCTTCACTGAAACTCCAAGTTAGTAGAACTAGTATGAGGCCTCATGATTGGTGTAGGAAAATGGCCTTCACACTGGACTGTGTGACACAGCACGTTATCTCAGACAGCAATGAAAATTTTGATTCACAGGCTGGGCACAATGGCTCCGCTTATAATCCCAACACTTTGGGAGGTCGAGGCGAGAGGACTGCTTGAATCCAAGGGCTTGAGACCAGCCTGGGCAACTTGGTGAGACCACGTCTCTACAATAAATCAAAAAATAAGCTGGGCATGGAAACACACGCCTTATAGTTCCAGCTACTTGGAAGGCTGAGGTGGAAGGATTGCCTAAGCCCAGCAGGTCAAGCCTGAAGTGGCCATCAGCATGCCACTGTACTCCAGCCTAGGTGACAGAGTAAGACTCCAACTCAAAAAAAAAAAAAAGGAAAATATTGATTCACACACATAGCTGAACAATGATACTGTATACATATCAGGCACATTACCTCATAGGCTTCTGCTAGCTGAGAGAACTTCTCCTTGGCTTTGGGATCATCCTTATTCGTGTCAGGGTGATATTTCTTGGCAAGCTAAGGAAAAAAATAGTAAACTACTTTGGACACACGATGCTTACTGAAACAGAACCCCAAATACCAGTCACAATTATGCCTCCTTTATAACAATTGTCGCTCTTAATACTTAGCAACTGAGTTGAGGCTGTTCTTAGCAACTGAGTTGGGGCTGTCTATTCCTGTGAACCTACTCTGTACCTAACTCCACTCCTTCAGGAGGAGAGAGTCTGGGAAGGTCCACTTTCAGATAACTCTGAAATTGATCAACGTTATTTCATAGATGCATGCTTTGTCCCCTGATTACACTGGAAATTATTCCAGGGTGATCATGTGCTTCTACTTTAACAACAGCCATCATCCCTACCTGGTAGCAATGCCCTGGGGTGGAGGCATCAAATAAGGGCTGAATTAATAAATAAAACCAGGAGTTCCCAAATCCAGCTACAAGTCTGAATTATCTGGGAAGCTTTATAGCAATTCTTTTTTTTTTTTTTTTTAGTTGGAGTCTCACTCAGTCGCCCAGACGGGAGTGCAGTGGCCGCTCCCGGCACTGCAGCCTCGACCTGCTGGGCTCCAGCAATCCTTCCGCCTCAGCCTTCCAAGTAGCTGGAACTACAGGCACGTACTACCACGCCCGACTAATTTTTTGCTTTATTGTAGAGATGAGGTCTCACCAAGTTGCCCAGGTGGGTCTCGAACCCGCAGGCTCCCAAAGCACAGGATTACAGGCTGAGTCACCAAGCCCGGCAGCAATTCTTAAAACAAGATTCAAGACTTTAAATAGTTTCATCAAATCTGATATATACATTTTTCAAGCACAATAAATCTCTAACAAAAATAACATCTAAAGGATTGCCTGAGCCCAGGGATATGAGACCAATCTGGGAACTCAGTGAGACCTTGTCTCTACAATAAATGAAACAATTAGCTGGGCACGGTGGCACTCGCCTGTAGTCCCAGTTACTTAGAAGGCTGAGGCAGAAGGATCACCTGAGTCCAGCAAGTTGAGGCTGCAGTAGCTGTGATTGTGCCACTGAACTTCAGCCTAGCTGACAGATTGAGACTCTGACTCAAAAAATTAAATAAATATGTCAGGCTCGGTGGTTCAGCCTGTAATCCCAGCACTTTGGGAGGCCGAGGTGAGAGGACTGCCTGAGTTCACGGGTTTGAGATCAGCTGGGCAACTTGACGAGACCTCATCTCTACAATAAATAAAAAATTAGCCAGGTGTGGTAGCACACACCTGTAGTTCTGGCTACTTGGAAGGCTGAGGCGGAAGGGTTGCTGGAGCCCAGAAGGTAGATGCTGGGGTGGCCATGAGTGTGCCATTGCACTCCAGACTGGGCGACGGAGATCCAACTCAAAAAATAAATAAATAAATAAATAAATAAATAACAACAACGACAGCTAAAGCTGGGCATGGTGGCTCATGCCTGTAATCCCAGAACTTTGAGATGCCAAGGCAAGAGGAGGACTGCTTGAGCCCAGGAATTCAAGACCATCCTAGGCAACAAAGCAAGACCTCAATTTCTACAAAAAAACTTAAAAACTAGCTGGGCGTGGTGGTACACAACTGTAGTCCCAGCTACATGGGAAACTGAAGCAGAAGGATTACCTGCACCCAGAAGGTCGAGGCTATGGTGAGGCATGATTGTACCACTGTACTCCAAGATGGGCGACAGAGTGAGACTCTGACCCAAAATAATAATAATGATAATGATAATGACCAATTCTTTAGAACCTGGGCACCTTTATGAAAGCAAGGTACAAAATACTGTGTCTGATATACTAACATTTATGTCAAAAGGGGAAAGATGACTGGATAAATAGATGACTCTGCTGTATAAATTATTCTTGAAAGTATATACAAGCCGGGCTCGGTGGCTCAGCCTGTAATTCCAGCACTTTGGGAGGCTGAGGTGAGTGGATTGCCTGAGCCCGTGGGTTGAAGACCCGTCTGGGCAACTTGGTAAGATCTCATCTCTACAATAAAACAAAAATTAGCTGGGTGTGGTAGCGCACGCCTGTAATTCCAGCTACCTGGAAGGCTGAGGCGGAAGAATTGCCAGAGTCCAGCAGGTTGAGGCTGTGGTGGCCTGGAGCGTGCCACTGCACTCCAGCCTGGGTGACAGAGTGAGACTCGGACGCAAAAAAAGAATCTGAATACACATTTAACCAAAAAAAGATATACAATGGCCAAAAAACACATGAAACAATGCTCAGCATCATTAATCACTAGGGAAAACCAAATCAAAACCACAATGAGACAGCACTTCCTATGCAGCCTGTAATCCCAGCACTTCGGGAGCCTGTGGGTTCAAGACCGGCCTGGGCAACTTGGTGAGACCTTGTCCCTATTATAAACCAAAATTAGCCGGGTATGGTAGTGTGCGCCTGTAGTTCCAGCTACTTGGAAGACTGAGGCAGAAGGACTGCCAGAGCCCAGCAGGTCGAGGCTGCAGTGGCTGGGACCTTGCCAGTGCACTCCAGTCTAGGCGACAGAATGAGACTCCAACTCAAATATATATGTATATACACACATACACACCTATATAATTAATAACAAGCGGTTACCAGAGTATGGAGAAACTGCAGCCCTAGTACACTGCTGGTAACAATGTAAAATGGTGTGGCCACTTTGAAGAGGGCTGCCAACTTTTTTCAAAAATTAAACATCCAGCTGCCATACGACTCAGCAACTATACCCCTAAGTATATACTTAGAGAAATAAAAACATATGTCTGCACAAAGATACACACAACAATACTTACAGCAACACTGTTCATAACAGCCAAAAAGTGGAAAAAACCCAAATGTCTATCAAATGATGAACGAATAAACAAAATGTAATCTATTCATGCAATGGACTATCATTTGACCATAAAAAGGAATGGAGCACTGACACGCACTACAACATAGCTGAACCTTGAAAACACTATGCTGAATGAAAGAAGTCAGTACAAAAGGATATATATTGTGTGATTCCATTTATATGAAAGACCCAGAACGGGGAAAATCATTAAGACAGAAAATATATTAGTGGTCGCCAGGGATGCAGGGGACAGGACAATGGGCAATGAGTGCTAATGGACATGGGGCTTCTTGCTAAGGTGATGAAAACATTCTAAAATTTATTGTGATGATAGTTGCACAACTCCAGTGAATTGTTCACTTACAAAAAGCTGTCAGGGCTGGGCACAGTGGCTCAAGCCTATAATCCCAGCACTTTGGGAGGCCGAGGCAAGAGGATTGCCTGAGCCCAGGAATTCAAGACCAGCCTGGGCAACTTGGCGAGACCTTGTCTCTACAATATATCAAAAAATTAGCCAGGCGTGGTAGCACACACCTGTAGGTCCGGCTACTTGGAAGACTGAGGTGGAAGGACCTCCTCCGCCCAGTAGGTTGACGCTGGGATGGCTGGGAGTGGGCCATTACACACTCCAGCCTTGGGCAACAGAGTAAGACTCTGCCTCAAAAAAAAAAAAAAAAAAAAAAAAAGGGCTGTCAGTCCTACACTGGTGTCCCCAATATTTATCTGTCAGAGCGCACCAAGAGTCTGGGAACCACTAGTCTGGACATCATATATACTACTTTACTTAGCTACCCTAGCTACCCATATACGTTCTGGGACATGACAACAGGAATTTCACATTTTCTAGGTTAGGAAAGGAAATAATTATAAACCTATAAACATGAATTTTTTTTTTTTTTTTTTGAGTTGGAGTCTCATTCTGTCGCCCAAACTGGGGGGGAGTGGCTGCTCCTGGCCAACGCAGCCTCGACCTGCTGGGCTCCGGCGATCCTTCTGCCTCAGCCTTCCAAGTAGCTGAACTACAGGTGCGCACTACCACGCCCGGCTAATTTTTTGATTTATTATAGAGATGAGGTCTCGCCAAATTGCCCGGGCGGGTCTCGAACCCGTGGGTTCAGGCAATTCACTCACCTCAGCCTCCCAAGGCGCAGGATTACAGGCTGAGCCACTGAGCCCAGCTATAAACATGAATTTGAATGCAAAGAATGACTAGCTAAAACTCAGACCAGCATACCTACTAATTCAGAAGGTACAAAATAGATTTAATTATAAAAGTAACTCCGGAAAAAACCTTAAAATCTTTGCTTTGGTCTTTCCTCTTTTTTCTGAAGTGTTAACCACTACAGCATTGTAACACTGAATAACACAGTTGAGCAAAGTCCAAGTTTATCACATCATTCTATAATCATCAGTTGCATGACAGCTATCTGTATAGACATATACATTGTACTGATCAGGCAAGACTAGACCAATAGCATTCCTTCTACAATCTTGTCACTAAGACCTGACTTCCATACAGACCTGGTAATAGGCTTTCTTGATTTCTTTCTGGCTGGCATTTCGGGGCACTCCTAATATCTGGTAATAATCTTCTTTGGCCAAAGGGGTACTCATATGGAAGGAGGCAGTATAAACAAAAGGGTAACATTTTGCTCCTAAAAAGGGAAAAAAAGAAACAAAATCACTCTGAGAATGCTCAACAAAAGGAAATTGTGAGTACATGATCAGCAAGGAGATACCTGTGAAGGAAAAAACAGGTCACAGCTTTAGGGGCCTATTCTCCTACAAGCCCAAGGCAGACCAAACTCACTACACTTTAAAAATGGTTAAAGCCACTGTAGTCAATTAATATCAAACGTCAGAGTACAAGGTGTGACTGATTCTGCCGGATTATGCTACCAGTATAGTCTCAGTACACCACTAAAGGAATAAGACTCCAAACTGGAAGAGACTGAAAAGAGATTCAGCTCACGCTGCCTGAGCACTTATATGCTAGGTACTTTCATGTGCTTTGGTCTCACTTAATGCTTAACAAATTCCCCACCTTCTTTTCCCACCATCATGCAACCTTGGGGAATCTGTATAAGGAGTGGTTCTCACTGTGGTCCTGGGCCCGGCTAGCTGAAAATGCAAAATTTCAGGTCCTACCCCAGACATAAATCAGAAACTCAGGAGGCCTCCACTCACTAGATGCCAAGAGCAAACTCCCTCAAGTAGACAAGCAAAACCATTGTCTCCAGACATTGCCAAACGCCCACCAGGGGTAAAACTGTTCCTGGCTGAGAACCATTGACAACCCAATCTAAGAAGATCAGAGAAAGGCTTCTAGCCATTTGCTGTTAAACTACAGAAATTGCCTAGGCTACAGAGGAGCTCCAATTCATCCAGATTTACACCTGTAACTAGAGATGCTGTGTGTGTGCGCGTGTGTGCGTGTGGTAACAATCAATGAGGCCAAGAGGGGCCTGGCCTTAGGAGTCTGGTTTTTATCTAAGAGCAATCAGGTGCTACTCCAATTGCTAAAGAGGGGACTCATTGGGTTTGTAGGAGAAAGAACTCACTCAGAAGTAGAAGATTATTCAAAGTTAATAAGTACAAATACAACCAGAGGTGCTGGGCACATTCAAGAGGGGGACAAGAAAAAGGGTAATCAGACAGGAGAATGAGGAGGACTGGGCAGAATAATTAAAAGCAAAACCAGGAAATACGTCTATGTTTTTGGTATACCCAATACTCCTGGAATATAAAAAGCAGGCTGGAAGTAGTCAGGGGTTAGGAGACCACTACTGAGTTTCTCCAGTCAGACTTGAGAAGTCACTACAGCTGGTTTATTAGTGAATCTGTAACCATCTCCTTTTTTACTCAAGAATAAGGGATGCCGGGCTCGGTGGTTCAGCCTGTAATCCCGCACACCTTTGGGAGGCTGAGGTGAGTGGATTGCCTGAGCCCGTGGGCTAGAGACCCGCCTGGGCAGCAAGACCTCATCTCTACAATAAATCAAAAAATCAGCCGGGCGTGGTGGCGCATGCCTGTAATTCCGGCTACTCAGAAGGCTGAGGCGGAAGGATCGCCGGAGCCCAGCAGGTCGAGGCTGCGGTGGCTGGGAGCGGCCACTGCACTCCAGTCTGGGCGACAGAGTGAGACTCCAACTCAAAAAAAATAATAAGGGGTTACCCTGGTCCAATCCAACCTCTAGCCTCACCACTCCTTCCAAAGCCAGTACACCACTGTGTACTGCTGGTGGGCTATGGCAGCTGTGGCTTCAACATTATGGGCAGAGAGCTTGGACCTGAGTGAAAAAGGAAGACAGTAAACTGCATGTGGATAAAGACAAACCACATTTAACTATTACAAATTTGATGACGTTTTTTTCTTTTTTGAGTCAGAGTCTCCCTCTGTCGCTCAGCTAAGATTTTGGTTTATTGTAGAGAGAAGTTCTTGCCAAGTTGCCCGGGCTGGTCTCGAACACCTGGGCTCAGGCAATCCTCTCACATCGGTCTCTCAAAGTGCTGGGATTACAGGCTTGAGCCACTGCACCCGGCCAGTTTGATTTTTTTTTTTTTTTTTTTTGA
>NW_007247285.1:30161-30499 GCF_000164805.1 Carlito syrichta | reverse complement strand
TTTTGATTTATTGTAAAAATGAGGTCTCGCTGCCCAGGCGGGTCTCAAACCCGCAGGCTCAGGCAATTCACTCACCTCAGCCTCTCAAAGGCGCGGGATTACAGGCTGAGCCACCGAGCCTGGCTGATGATGATTTTTTACATTATCCAAAAGGCATTATTAATTAGCAGTAATTAGAAAGAGTTCATTTAAACAGACATTTTTCTCCCAAAGCATGACAAGTCTTGCCCTTTTTATTTTTATTTTTTAATTATTTTTTGAGTTGGAGTCTTACTCTGTCGCCCAGACTGGAGTGCAGTGGCTGCTCCTGGCCACTGCAGCCTCGACCTGCTGGGCTC
>NW_007247285.1:25038-30004 GCF_000164805.1 Carlito syrichta | reverse complement strand
TGCCATTTTTAAAACAACCCAGAGGCTGGGCTCAGTGACTCAGCCTGTAATCCCAGCACTTTGGGAGGCCGAGGCAGTGGACTGCCTGAGCCCGCGGGCTCAAGACCAGCCCCAGGCAACTTGGCGAGACTTTGTCTCTACAATAAATAAAAAAAATTAGTCAGGCGTGGTAGCACAGGCCTGGAAGGCTGAGGCAGAAGGATCACTGGAGCCCAGCAGGGCGAGGCTGTGGTGACCGGGAGCGTGCCACTGCGCTCCAGTCTGGGCGACGAGTCAGAATCCAACTCAAAAAAGAAAAAGAAAATATTATCAAGTTCTAAAAATGGCTACTTTTGCTTATACTGAAAAAGCCAGGCCGGGTTTGGTGGCTCAGCCTATAATCCCAGCACTTTGGGAGGTCGAGGTGAGTGGATTGCCTGAGTCCACAGGTTCGAGACCTGCGTGGGCAACTTGGCGAGACCTCATCTCTACAATAAATAAAACAAAAAAAATCAGCCGGGTGTGGTAGCGCATGCCTGTAATTCCGGCTACTCAGAAGGCTGAGGTGGAAGGATCGCCGGAGCCCAGCAGGTTGAGGCTGCGGTGGCCGGGAGCGGCCACTGCACTCCAGTCTGGGCGACAGAGTGAGACTCCAACTCAAAAAACAAACAAACAAACAAAAAAAAACTTGACCAAACCCACATCCAATCTCTTTGTTCTCTGCTGTATCCTCAGGACTTAAAATGATGGCTGGCATATGATAAGCTTCAATAAATACCTGTGAGTGAATGAATTTTCAGTTAAGGAAAGGGAGGCTCAAAAGGATTAAATAACACAGCCAGGTGACACTGGAATGCAAGTCTGTTCAATCATGAAGCCCAGGGGTATCTTATTTATACTGCACAAAGTAATCACAATTACTTTGTAATACTTTAATGACTGCCTAGTATGTAAATGAACAAAACTGGATGGCAATAGTAAATTATCTTGTGTAAATTACCTTGTCAGGGTCCTTTAATTAATCTTTATACACTTATGTTTAAATACAATTTGCACAAATTCTAGAGGATGCAAAATGACAAACACAACTCAGGCACATATATGGTGGCCATCCCACATACAGCATAAGAAAACGTTATGGCTAAGCATGTCAAAGTTTAATGCATAATTCAATATCAACTCAGGTATTTAAGAAGGCATCAGGTTTCAAATTGAGCCTCCACCATTTTGTGACATTCTTTTTTTTTTGAGTTGGAGTCTCACTCAGTCACCCAGACTGGAGTGCAGTGGCTGCTCCTGGCCACCACAGCCTCAACCTGCTGGGCTCCGGCGATCCTTCCACCTCAGCCTTCCAGGTAGCTGGAATTACAGGCATGTGCTACCACGCCCGGCTAATTTTCTGATTTATTGTAGAGATGAGGTCTCGCTGCCCAGTGGGTCACGAATATTTTGTGACATTCTACAGTTGTTTAGCGCCTCAACTTGTTTCTTTTTCTTTTTTGGGGGGGGGAGTTGGAGTCTCACTCTGTAGCCCAAGCTGGAGTGCAGTGGCAAGCTCACAGTCACCCCAAAGTCAACCTGCTGGGCTCCAGTGATCCTTCCGCATCAGTCTTCCAAGTAGCTGGAACTACAGGCGTGCGCTACCGCGCCCGGCTAATTATTGATTTATTGTAGAGATGAGGTCTCACCAAGTTGCCCGGGCTGGTCTCAAACCCACTGGCTCAGGCAATTTGCTCGCCTCGGCCTCCTAAAGTGCTGGGATTACAGGCTGAGCCAGTTTCAGTTTCTTTATAAAATGGAATGATAACAGTGCCTATCACATGGAAACATAATGTAAAGAGATACACCATGCTTGGTAAAATAGTGCTCAGTAGATGTTAGACTGTGTTATTACAATCACCAATTTAAAGACTTCTAAAAAAGACTGTTAACTGTGCCCTTCCATTTACACCACGTGGTAGAAACTGCACAAGCTATTTAACGACAGCTCTGGGTTTGAGACAACTCCTCTTATCTAATTTTATGACCTTGGACTAGCCAGTTCCTCTGTTAGAGTCTCGGTTTCCCATTCTCTAAAACAGGGAAGACGACCAGCATCTTGCAGTGTTGGTACCATCAGTGAGACCAGGCACAAAGTGCCTAGTACTCAACGATTGGCAGTTACCTCTTCCCTTCCGCCGCTGGCTGGCAGATGGAGAAATGGGAAGGGAATACAGCAAAGGAGCAACGGTCTCCAGAAATGTTGACAGAAGGGTGAAAGTTCACGGCCAACGAGGCGTTTCATCAGCGCCGCGGGGGCTCCATGCCGCTCTCCGCCCCTGAGGGCTTCTGAGCAGCCTCTCGGACCACTCTGCTTCCTTCTCCCCGTCTCTCCAGCAATTCCGCATCCAAGTCGGAAGACACCCTCCACCCCGCAACCCCTGTAGCCGTAGCAAGAACGAGGAGAGTCACCCCCTTCGAGGCCCTGAAGCCGCCGCTCGGGCGCTGGAGCCTGCCCTCACCTGTAAGGCTGACACCAGGTCTCAATGTCAGCAGCGCCCTGGGGCCGCGAGCACTTAGGGGAGGCGCGAAGGCGGTGATGCTCAGCCTGCGGCCCAGCGACGCCCCAACCATGCCCTCCCTGGACGGCCTGGCTCCTCTCCCCGCTGCAGCCGGCAGCCGAGGGGTCCCCACAGCCACCAGCAACCAGCGTGTGGAGCACCGCGCCGCCATCTTGGCCCGGGGACACTACGCCTGCGCCACCCGGCTCAAGAAGGCCTCGCGAGGACGGCGGGCGCGCATGCGCGCAGAGACGCAAGACTTGAACACAGGCAGTCGCCCTCAACGCGCCTTTCTGGTAGCCTTCGCCGAAACAGGGTTTGCTCTGAAGTATGCAGTTAGGAAGACTTTCTCTGGAGGACCTCGTGGTTCTGTGCTAGATGACCAATAACTGTACCTTATCGGTGTAAGGACATGATTAAAGATGGCCAAAGGTAATTGGTCTGAGTATCCTGCCGGCAAGGGGACCGAACTACAAATCCCGGCATGCAGTGCGGCCGCCTGTCGGGCCGATCCCAGCATGCAGTGCGCGGTTCCTTCCTCCTGACCCTGAAACTTACAACGAATTGCATGACGTTTACGCATCCGGTCCCCGCGCGCGTAACGCAGTTCTCCACCCCCACTCCCCAAGTCTGGCGGCGATCTCACTTTCTGTTGCCCTCCCCCGCTGCCGAGCAGCACTGTGCTCTCTCAGCTTTCCCCAAACCTGCAGTGTACTTGCTGGTTCAGAATGAGAGTCAAGCTATCCAAAAACTAATGTAATTAAACCGTATGAGCACCTACCTATTATGTGTTATACATGTTCTAGAATATTGGGGGCACAATGATGAATGGTACAACACCCCTGCTCTGGAGAAGCAAAGAGTGACTTGAGAGAGACGGTCACCTTAGCAACTAGCAATGTGTTCAATGCTATCATAGGTATAAGTCGTTACAGGCACACATTCCAAGTGGCAAGAACTTCAAAAGCAGTGTCTGAGATCTGAAAGTGTTTGCCCTGTTTGCTTAAGCCCTAAATTGAGGGTGTGTAACAGAAGACAAGGCTAGGAAGGTAGACCAGACCTAGTAAGTTTTGCAAAGGAGTTTCAAGTTTCTTTCTTTTTTTTTTTGAGTTAGAGTCTCACTTTTTGTCACCCAGGCTCTAGGGCAGTGGCACGCTCTCGGCCACTGCACCCTTGACCTGCTGGGCTCAGGCGATCCTTCCCCTCAGACTTCCAAGTAGCTGAAACTACAGGCATACGCCACCATGCTTGGCTAATTTTGTTTTTTTTCTGTAGAGATGAGGTTTCGCCAAGTTGCCCAGGCTAGTCTTGAACCCACAGGCTAATCATGGCTCACCACAGGGGCTTGAGACCAGCCTGGGCAGCTTGGTGAGAACTTGTTTTCACAATAAATGAAAAAATTAGACGGGCGTGGTGGTGTATGCCTGTAGTTCCACCTACTTGGAAGGCTGAGGGGGAAGGATCATCTGAGCCCAGCAGATCAAGGCTGCGGTGGCCGGGAGCGTGCCACTGCACTCCAGTCTGGGCGACAGAGTGAGACTCCAACACAAAAAAATTAAAAATATAAAAACCTTCATAGTCCTAAGAACACATTGGTGTACCTTCATTTCAGAAACAACAAAATATTGCAAAGAGCACTGTCATGCTGAGAAGAGATGAGTGTTTTGCCCAGTTTTTGAAATGTGTTTTGTTGCATAGTTGTTACTGAGACAACTACATGTATCTTTCTGCACCAGCTAAACAAAGCAGCGTTTATGTTTTAAAATGTTTTTGCCGGCCGGGCTCAGTGGTTCAGCCTGTAATCCCAGCAATTTGGGAGGACGAAGCAAGTGGATTACCTGAGCCCAAGAGTTCGAGACTAGCCTGGGCAGCTTGGCAAGACCTTGTCTCTAATATAAATAAAAAATTAGCCAGGCGTGGTAGCACGTGCCTGTAGTTCCAGCTACTTGGAAGGCTGAGGTGGAAGGATCGCCAGGGCCCAGCAGATCGATGCTGGGGTGGCCATTAGCATGCGTGCCACCACACTCCAGCCTGGGCGACAGAATGAGACTCCAACTCAAAAAACAAAACAAAACATGTTTTTGCCAGACAAGATGCCTCACATCTGTAATCCTAGCACTTTGGGAGGCTTAGGCAAGAGGACTGCTTGAGCCAAGGAGTTTGAGACCAGCCTGGGCAACATAGCAAGACCTTGTCTCTACAAAAAAATTTAAGAACTAGCTGGGCATGGTGGTGTGCACCTGTAGTCCCAGCTACTTGGGAGGCTGAGGCAGAAGGATCGCCTGAGCCTAGAAGGTTGAGGCTGTGGTGAGCCATGATTTTGCCACTATATTCCAGCCTGGGCAACAGAGTGAAACTCCAACTAAAAAAGGAAAATGTTTTTTGTTTTTTTGTTTTTTTTGAGTTAGAGTCTCACTCTGTCGCCCAGAATGGAGTGCAGTGGCTGC
>NW_007247285.1:16656-24744 GCF_000164805.1 Carlito syrichta | reverse complement strand
CTTCCGCCTCAGCCTTCCAAGTAGCTGGAATTACAGGCGTGCGCTACCACGCCCGGCTAAATTTTTGATTTTTTGTAGAGATGAGGTCTCGCCAAGTTCCCCAGGCGGGTCTCGAACCTGCGGGCTCAGGCAGTCCACTCACCTCAACCTCTCAAAGGCGTGGGATTACAGGCTGAGCCACCGAGCCTGGCAGGAAAATGTTTTCAATGTGCACTTGAAACATTTTTTTCCAGTGCTCTACATATTCAGAGACTCTTCTCTAGTAATAAACTATAGAAATGATCCCTAGAAGTATAGTTTTTCTTTTCTTTTTTTTTTTTTTTTTTTTTTTGAGTTGGAGTCTCACTCTGTCACCCAGACTGGAATGCAGTGGCCACTCTCGGCCACCGCAGCCTTGACCTGCTGGGCTCCAGCAATCCTTCCGCCTCAGCCTTCCAAGTAACTGGAATTACAGGCGTGCGCTACCACGCCTGGCTAATTTTTGATTTATTGTAGAGATGAGGTCTCATCAAGCTGCCCAGATGGGTCGCAAACCCACAGTCTCAGGCAATCCACTCATCTTAGCCTCCCAAAGCACTGGGATTATAGGCTGAGCCACAAAGCCCAGCTGAAGTATAGTGTTTCAATGTGCATTTTTTTTTTTTAATAAAATTTCAGTTCAGGGGCAGATAACTAGAATTAAGGAATTTGACACTGAAGACAGCTTCATTTATTTCTCTATTACAAAAATCTTGATGTATGGAAATCACTGATTTCTCAAAAGATTAAGGGAATCGAGTTGGAAACTTCTTTCTTTGGCATCACAGTTTAAAATTTAGACATAGGCCAGGCTCAGTGGCTTGGCCTGTAATCCTAGCACTTTGGGAGGCCGAGGTGAATGGATTGCCTGAGCCCGCGGGTTCAAGACCTACCTGGGCAACTTGACGACACCTCGTCTCTACAATAAACAAAAAATTAGCCGGGCATGGTAGCTTGCACCTGTTGTTTCGGCTACTTGTAAGGCTGAAGTGGAAGGATTGCTGGAGCCCAGCAGGTGGAGGCTGCGGTAGCCGGGAGTGTGCCATTGCACTCCAGTTTGTGTGAAAAAGTGAGACTCCAACTCAAAAATAAACAAATAAATAAATAAAATTGGAACGTATCATAAGACTCTTGTAGGGTTTCATGCAGATTTTTTGCCCCCTTCTTCCTTGCTGTTTCCTTTTTCTTTAAGCTGATATTAACTTCCTTCAGCTGGATGAATTGCTTTTGAGTTTTCCAGAATGAGAACCCCACTACAATGAACTCCCAAATTCTTGTTTGTTATTACTTATTCTTGAAAGCAGGACCTGTGAAATCCAAATAACCATGCCAGGTAGCCAGCTAACCAGACATCATTGTTTTGCTGGAATCTGACTCACCATTTGACAGGCAACCATTCAGGGTAGAGAGGTGTCTTCCAGTATCCTTAAAGACAAACAGTGGAGTTGTCTGCCTTACTAGGAGTATAAAGAGACAAAGCTGGTAATTCATAGCCTCATGTGACTGGTAGGAGTCTCAGAGGCCCTCTAGTCCAACTTTGCAATTCACAAAGTAATTTATTCTGCTCAAATTTGCAGCAGCCGTAGTACTCCAAACTCACTACTCTAGAGGAATCAGTCTCCAGCCAGAATGGATTTGGGAACACATGAGACAGATGCTCACTCTCTGGGCCTTGATGTCCCACTGTCCCTTCCCTCTCCCTGGTTGTAGAGATGAGCTGTCAATGTGTGGATGGCAAAGCTGACATTCTGCCACTCTGCTTCCACTAGTCCCCCAAAAAGACAGTCACATGATCCAGCACAGCCAGTTCCTGGGAGAGAGGTTAGGGGGTCATAAACTCAAGTGCCAGGGCCAACAGCTGAAATATAAGAGTGTTAGCCATGGGTTCAACACCAGCCCAGGCAACTGGGTAAGACCACGTCTCTACACTAAATAAAAAAAATTAGCTGGATGTGGTAGTGCATGCCTGTAGTTCCAGCTACTTGGAAGGCTGAGGCGGAAGGAGCGCTGGTGCCCAGCAGGTCAACACTAGGGTGGCGCACAGCCTGGGCGACGGAGTGAGAGTCCATCTCAAAAAAAAAAAAGAGTGTTAGCTGGGCATGGTGGCACATGTCTGTAGTTCCAGCTACTTGGAAGGCTAAGGCAGAAGGATCACCTGAGTCCAGCAGGTCAAGGCTGCAGTGGCCAGGAGTGTGCCACTGCACTCCAGCCTGGGTGACAAAGTGAGACTCCAACTCAAAAAAAAAGAGTGGCGTGACCACAGATAATATAACAGGGACCAGCAGGACTGTGGTGAATAGGAGAATACCTGCTTTAAAGGTTTAAAGGCTACTCACCCCCAGCTCATTATAGCCACGTGGGAGGGATATGAATCCAGCATTGCCAAACCTTTCCATTTTCCAAAAGATAATAAAATCTAAACTTTATTAAATTGCCCCGTTTTGTTTTGTTTTGTTTTGTTTTAGTTGGAGTCTCACTCTGTCACCCAGACTGGAGTGCAGTGGCTGCTCCCGGCCACCACAGCCTCAACCTGCTGGGCTCCGGCGATCCTTCCACCTCAGCCTTCCAAGTAGCTGGAACTACAGGTGTGCGCTACCACACCCGGCTAATTTTTTATTTATTGTATAGATGAGGGCTCGCCAAGTGGCCCAGGCAGGTCTCGAACCTGCGGGCTCAGGCAATCCACTTACCTTGGCCTCCCAAAGCGCTGGGATTACATGCTGAGCTACGGAGCCTGGCCAGTTTCCCAATTTTTAAAATGTTTTGCAGGCTGGGCTTCTCAAAGTGCTGGTATTACAGGCATGAGCCACTGTGTCTAATCTCTTTCTTTTTTGATGAGAACATTAATCCCATCATGAGGGCTTTACCCTTGTAACCTCCTCTAAACCCAATTATCTTTCAAAAGACTATATCCTAAGAGCATTCCGTCAGGTTGGGAGACATCTACCATATACATTTTGGGAAAACACAAACATGCAGTCCATAACTTTATCCATCTGTTATCTTTGGGGGTTAATGGCTTTCTCACTTTCTGACTGTGCCCTCTTAGTCCCAACTGACATAATGGTAGATTCATAAATAAATATAATTGATGTGTATTTGAACCACAGCGTATACTGTCTGAATGTTACCTTACTAGAAGGTTATGTCAAATACTGTTGATGCAAACAATAACTAAAGGATGGTACTAAACTACTAGAAATTATAATGTACTCACTTATTTTTTGTTATTTTATTTTATTTTATTTATTTTTTAAGTTGGAGTCTCACTCTGTCACCCAGACTGGAGTGCAGTGGCCACTCCCGGCCACCACAGCCTCGACCTGCTGGGTTCTGGCAATCCTTCCGCCTCAGCCTTCTGAGTAGCCAGTATTTTATTTTATTTTATTCTGAGACAGGTTCTCACTCTGTCACCAAGGTTGGAGTGCAGTGGCGTGAGTATAGTTCCCTGCAACCTTGAACTCTTGGGCTCAAGTGATCCTCCCATTTGAGTCTCCCAAGTAGTTAGGACTACAGGCAAGCATCACCTCACCTAGCTAAGTTTTTATTTTTGTAGAATCAGTGTCTTGATATTTTGCCCAGGCTAGTATTGAACTCCTGGCCTCAAGCAGTCCTTCCACCCTGACCTCCCAAAGTGCTGGGATTAAAAGAATGAGCCTGGCTGGGTGCAGTTGCTCACACCTATAATCCCAACACTTGGGAGGATGAGGTGAGAGAATTGCCTGAGCCCATGGGTTTAAGACCAGCCTGAGCAACTTGGCGAGACCTCATCTCTACAATAAATAAAAAAATTAGCCAGGCATGGTGGCGTATGCCTGTAATTCCAAAGCAACTTGGAAGGCTGAGGTGGAAGGATCGCCTAAACCCAGCAGGTGAAGGCTGCAGTGGCTGGGAGCATGGCACTGCACTCCAGCCTGGGCAACAGAGTGAGACACCAACTAAAATAAAATAAAATAAAATAAAATAAAATAAAATAAAATAAGAGTGAGCCATTGTACCCAGCCTAGTAATTGTAATGGAAAAAAAGCAATATGTAATATAGCAATATGAAGTATAATAAAAAATAAAACGACCGTATAATTCAGCAATCCCACTTTTGGGTCTATACCCAAATAATTGAAAGCAGGGTCTCAAAGAGGTATTTGTACACCCATATGCAAAGAGGTATTCAGCCAGCCATGATGGCGCATGCCTGTAGTTCCAGCTACTTGGAAGGCTGAGGCGGAACAATCGCCTGAGCCCAGCGGATTGAGGCTACTGTGGCCATGAGTGTGCCACTGTACTCCAGCCTGGGTGACAGAGTGAGACTCCAACTAAAAAAAAGCCAAAAAGCTGCCAGGCTCGGTGGTTCAGCCTGTAATCCCGTGCCTTTGGGAGGCTGAGGTGAGTGGATTGCCTGAGCCCGTGGGTTCGAGACCCACCTGGGCAACTTGGCGAGACCTCATCTCTACAATAAATCAAAAAATCAGCCGGGCATGGTAGCACGCACCTGTAGTTCCAGATACTTGGAAGACTGAGGCGGAAGGATTGCCAGAGCCCAGCAGGTGGAGGCTGCCGTGGCCGGGAGTGGCCACTGCACTCCAGTCTGGGTGACAGAGTGAGACTCCAACACAAAAAAAAAAAAAAAAAGCAAAAAAGCTAAAAGGTATTCATACACTTAGTATTATTCACAATGGCCAAGTGTCCATTGATAGATAAATGTGTGAATAAAATGCAGTATACATGCAATGGAATATTATTCAGCCTTAAAAAGGAAGAAAATCCTGTCACATGCTACAGCACAGATGAATCTTGAGTACATCATGCTAAGTGAAACTAGAGAGTCACAAAAGACAAATACTTTATGATACCACTTATATGAGATCTCTGGAGTAGTCAAATGCATGGAGATGGAAAGTAGAATAATGGACTGGGTACAGTGGTTCATGCCTATAATCCCAGCTCTTTGGAAGGCTAAGGCAGGAGCTTGAGCTAGGAGTTCCAGACCAGCTTTGGCAACATAGTGAGTTCTTGACTCTAAAAAAATAAAAAAATTGGCAACCTCTTTGGGTCCCCTCCCACTATGGGAGCTTTTCTGTACTCTTAAAAAATCCTGCTTTTAAAAAAAATATTAAAAATTAACCAGGTATGGTGGCATGCACCTGTAGTCCTAGCTACTTGGAAGGCTGAGGCAGACAGATTGCCTGAGCACAGGAGGCCAAGGCTGCAGTGAGTCATGACAATGCCACTGTACTGCAGCTTGGGCAACAGAGTGAGACCCCAACTCAAAAAAAAAATAGGTAGAATAATGTTTGCTGATGGGTCAAGGAATGAGGAGATTTTATACTTTTTTTTTTTTTTTTTTGAGTTGGAGTCTCACTCTGTCGCCCAGACTGGAGTGCAGTGGCCGCTCCTAGTCACCGCAGCCTCGACCTGCTGGCCTCTGGCTATCCTTCCGCCTCAGCCTTCCAAGTAGTTGGAATTACAGGTGTGCACTACCACGCCCAGCTAATTTTTTGATTTATTGTAGAGATGAGGTCTCACCAAGTTGCCCAGGCGGGTTTCGAACCCATGGGCTCAGGCAATCCACTCACCTCAGCCTGCCAAGGCGCGGGATTACAGGCTGAGCCACTGAGCCCCACTTATACTTTTTTTTCTTTTAACAATTTTTTTTTTTTAAAGTAGAGGCCAGGTGCAGTGGCTCATGCCTCAGATCCTATAAACCCAGCACTTTGGGAGGCAAAGGCAAGAGGATTGCCTGAGTCCAGGAGTTCAAAACCAGCCTAGGCAACTTAGCAAGACCTCATCTCTCTAATAAATAAAAAAACTAGACAGGCATTGTGGCATGTACCTGTAGTTCTAGCTACTTGGAAGGCTGAGGTAGAAGGATCACGTGAGCCTAGCAGGTCAAGGCTGTGTGGTGGCTGTGATCATGCCACTGCACTCCAGTCTGGGTGACAAAGGGAGACTCCAATTAAAAAAAAAAAAAAAAAAGGCTCACATCTGTAATCCCAGCACTTTGGGAGGCCAAGGTGACAGGATTGCCTGAGCTCAGGGGTTCAAGACTAGCCGGGACAACTTGGCGAGGCTTTGTCTCTACAATAAATCAAAGCATTAGGCTGGCATGTGGAATGTGCCTGTAGTCCTAGCTACTTGGGAGACTGAGGCAAAAGGATCACCTGAGCCTAGCAGGTCAAGGCTGCAGTAGCTGAGATCGTGTCACTGTACTTCAGCCTGGGCAACAGAGACTCCAATTCACACAAAAATAAAAATAATGCATACATAAATAATTAAAACATTTAAAAGTAGTATTTTCAGTACTTGAACACAATAACCAACACAAGACTGACTGGTGGTGCCTCTTCTCAAGCTGCTGGAACCCAGAGTTGGGTGCGTTGGGAATCCCTGCAGACATGTGGCTGTCAGAGTGCTTGGAGTTCTGAATTCTAGGCCTCAGGCAATTCAACAGACATCCTGTTTTGACTTCATGGAAATCAAAGTTCTTTTTTTTTTTTTTTTTTTGAGTTGGAGTCTCACTCTGTCGCCCAGACTGGAGTGCAGTGGCCACTTCCGGCCACCGTGGCCTCAATCTACTGGCTCCAGCGATCCTTCCGCCTCAGGCTTCCAAGTAGCTGGAACTACAGGCGCGCGCTACCACACCCGGGTAATTTTTTGATTTATTGTAGAGATGAGGTCTCGCTAAATTGCCCAAGCGGGTCTCGAACCCACGGGCTCAGGCAATCCACTCACCTCAGCCTCCCAAAGGCGAGGGATTACAGGCTGAGCCACCGAGCCCAGCCAAAGTTGTTCGTAATTAGCTTGGCAAGATACTGCTAGTTAGACTTTAGTCTTCACAATTTATCTGTGAGAACTATAGAAAGAACATGCATTTTGGGGTCATATGGGGCCCATGGCCAGGTGATTTCAGAATCACCTACAGTGAGGCTGTCCTCTGGGTCAGGATGCAGAAAGAGAACTTTCCAAAACAGCTGTCCATTCCCAACCAATCATTTGAATTCCTCAGATCAAAGTCCATTTTTCAGACACGGCAGAGCAGGTGTTATGTCTGTTCTCAAGCAGAAGGCTATTCTGGAATCATGGAGTCAATTTTCAAAGCAAGGAGAAATGCTTGTGGAATGAATGGCTCCAAGTGGGATGAACCTACTCTCTTTTTCTCCTGAATTGCTGGGGAATAAGCCAGGCAACTGTGCAGCAGCACTTCTGCACTTCGCTATTGAAGAGATTCTTCACTGCCTTTATCTTTGCCCTTTCAGCTGATCTGTAAATGACTTCACTGATTTTTTGTAAGAGGGTCCTGCCCATCACGCTCAAGACCTGGTGGGGACTAGCCAAGACATGCCCTAATAAGGGGATGCATGAAGGTCCCTATATCCCCACCAAGCCCGCCAGACCTAAGCAGAGTGGGTGGGATGTAGAGACTTTGGCATAGTCCCCGAGGATGGGGAGTTGTGTCAGACGTTGGCTCCTGCTTCCCCCTGCCACCACTATGGATGGGACTTGGGGCAATGTTTCCAGTTCCTGAAATGGAGCTAGTTAATTTCTGCCCTCTCTGCTAGAGGAGATAGAGCTGGAGAGCGCACCAAGCCCACTGAAAAGCCTCCCGGGGCAAATCCTGCGCACAAAATCGCGTTGAACCCTAGTCCCCACGCAAGCACCGCGGGGCCGGGGGCAGACAACTGCGCCACACGTGACCTCCCACCCGCGCCTGTTCGTCCCTTTGGCACCGGGGTGTGGTCCAGCCGGGCTGCCGAGCCGCGACTGACCACAGGGCGGGGGAGCCGGCGGCGCGCGCGCGAAAGGAGTGGGGGCCAGGGGCGTGGCCAGGCGGGCCGGAGGCGGCTGCGATTGGTTGGGGGCGTGAAGGGGCGGGGCCGCAGGCGGCGGGTCGCGAGTGGGGCCGCAGGCAGCGGGAGTCGCTGCCGCTCGGCGTGCACCTGAGAGCCGACGCCCCTGGTCCTCGGAGCTGCGCCCGCCGTCGACTTCGCCGCCATGAACCGCTTCAAGGTGTCCAAGTTCCGGCACACGGAGGCCCGGCCGCCGCGCCGCGAGGTGAGCCCAGTTCGCCGGCCC
>NW_007247285.1:14413-16371 GCF_000164805.1 Carlito syrichta | reverse complement strand
TAGAAGCCCCCTTCGTGCCTGGGCCCCGGCGTCCAGGTCGTTCTGTCGCCGCCCGGAGGGAGGGCAGATCCGGCGCTCCCGTGACTTGCGCTGGCCGCCCCGTGATCCCGGCTCCCTGTCCGGCTCGCCCACCTCGCCCCGGGACTCCCGAGACGGCGCAGCCTTCCCGGCCGGGCCCAAGGCCTACGAGGCCGCCTGGCTTCCGGTGGGTCCCGCGGGGGAGCTAGGACTTGGGGTGCTGCCGATGCCTGACTCCTCCCTGCTACTCCGCATCGCCCCTGCCAGGGCCTGGGGTGTGGGAGAGGTGCCCCTCTTTCCCACGGTCCCGGCAAGCCTGAGGGTGTCCGCTGAAAGGGGGTGCCCCTCCCTCGGGTTTCCGCGGGCGCTTCCTCCTCTTGTTGCTGGCGCAAGCTCTTCCCTTACTCTGGGTCATGCTGCCAGGGGCTGGGTGGGGCCTGGGGAAGCCTGAGCAGGTGGAGCCCACAAGAGCTGAGCCCGGTGCTGGGGGGGAAGGGGCGGGATCGGACAGCCAGAAGAGCAGCAGGACTGGAGAGGGTGCTTCAGAGATTTTGCCAGCCCTGGTGTGCTCCCTGCATTATTTGTAAGGCCTGGGAGTGTCCTAGGCAAATTGGGCCTAGGTCATCTCCAGTGACCCCATGAGGGCCCAAACACGTCAGAATAGCCTGGGGCAGAGGCTCCACTCTCGTCCTCTGTACCGTATTTCCTCTGCACGTACTATGGCTGTAGCTACAACGGTGAACACAACAGCGTTTTCCTTACCGTGTGGCACTTAACGCCTCATGAGGGAGGCAACCACCCAGCAGACAAACAAGGACATTGTGAGTTTTAATAAGTGCATTGAACAGGCATGAGGGGCCTGGCCGGGATAGAAAATGGTGAGGTAGGGGTTAATCACAAAAGGCTGGAGGAGTTGACATTTTACCTGAAGTCAGAAGGGGAAGAATTGAGAAAGAGCCTGAAGAAGGAATACAGAGCAGGCCAGGGTGGGTAGAGGGAGTGATCAGGAACACATGGTGACAGGTGAGTTCACAGTGGTCCTGTAGAGCTTGAGTTTTATTCTGAGTGCATTAGGGAGTCGTTGAAAGGTTGCAGGGTACTTAGATTTGCATTAAGATGGTTGCTCTGGCTGCAGTAACCACTGCTTGGAGGGTTCTTAGGTACTTGCTCCTGGGCAGGACTCAGTAGCAGGGTAAACAGGCATGCATGGAACCACTGACTACTGGGCGAGCTTAAAACAGTTAATGATCTCCCACCTGTTCTCCTTCTCGAAGATAGTTCCTGCCACTGTGTTTATAATGTAAACACGAATCAGGAGGGAAAAATAATTCAAGGTACTGTTGTTCTGCCTGTGGCAAGTGAACATTGAAATAGAAACTTTAGGGGGTACAGGTGGTTTCCGGGATGCTGTGGGTGGGTGGACTGGGAAGTACGGTGCTCTGTCATCAGGGCTGGGAGGGGTGTTGAGCGGTACTCTGACACCAACAGAGAAAACGTGAACCTTGCCGATTTTCCTTTCAGAAAGGTGCCCTCCTGCCTCCCCAGGTGTGGGGGTGCGCCATCCACTCACCTGGGGGATTTACTTTGTGGAAAGGTGTGTTCTCATGAGGCCAGGCCTTGGATTCTCCCCTCTTTGAGCTTGGGTGTTTTTCTGTTTCTTTTTTTGGATTAGAAAATATAGTTTATTTAAAAGTAAATTAGGGCTGGGCTCCGTGGCTCAGCCTGTAATCCCGCGCTTTGGGAGGCCGAGGTGAGTGGATTGCCTGAGCCTATGGGTTCGAGACTTGCCTAGGCAACTTGGCGAGACCTCATCTCTACAATAAATTAAAAAATTAGTCGGGCATAGTAGCGCGCGCCTGTAATTCCAGCTACTTGGAAGGCTGAGCGGAAGGATCGCTGGAGCCCAGCAGGTCGAGGCTACGGTGGCCGGGAGTGGCCAC
>NW_007247285.1:8895-13699 GCF_000164805.1 Carlito syrichta | reverse complement strand
CAGGCTGGAGTGCAGTGGCACCCTCATGGCCACCGCAGCCTCAACCTGCTGGGCTCAGGCAATCCTTCCACCTCAGCCTTCCAAGTAACTGGAACTACAGGCATATAACACCACGCCTGATATGTATATATATATTTTAATTTATTGCAGAGATGAGGTCTTGCCAAGTTGCCCAGGCTAGTCTCAAACCCATGGACTCAGACAGTCCTCTCACCTAGGCCTCCCAAAGTGCTGGGATTATAGGCGTGAGCCACTGCGACCAGCTTCTCCCTCCATTTTAACAGAAATGACCTCTCCATCCCCAATGCACACTGCCTAATTAGCCTGTTGACTACGCTCGTCCTGAGCTCCCTTCTGACAGCCTCCTCCCCTTATTAGGGAAATGACTTCATAAGCAAAAGTGCCCCCTTAGTGACTTAGGTTATCATTTCAAGAACATTTTGCACTTTCTAAGGGACTTTGTGAGTGAGGACAGGGTTTGATCTGAAGGAACGCATCTCTTTTTTTTTTTTTTGAGTTGGAGCCCTACTCTGTTGCCCAGGCTGGAGTGCAGTGACACGTTCACGGCCACTGCTGCCTGCTGGGCTCAGATGATCCTTCTATCTCAGCCTTTCAAGTAGCTGGAACTACAGGCACACGCCACCATGCCTGGCTAATTTTTTTATTTATTGTAGAAATGAGATCTTGCCAAGTTACCCAGGCTGGTCTAGAACCCATGGGCTCAGGCAATCCTCTCACCTCAGCCTCCCAAAGTGCTGGGATTATAGAGGCGTGAGCCACCATGCCCCGACCAAGAATGCATCTCAAATGGTACAGCTTTTAGGGCAGAGTTTCCCATATTATGTCCCACTCCCCGCTTTGGGCATGAGCACTGACCCTCACCACACATTTCTTATTTTCAGGCCTGGATCAGTGACATTCGAGCAGGAACCTCCCCTTCGTGTGGGAACCACATCAAATCCAGCTGCAGCTTAATTGCATTCAACTCTGATCGTCCAGGTAGGGAGGTGGCCGTGTGTGGAGATTTGATCATCATCATCATAGATAGGATGGGGAGCAGGCATAAGCTTGGTGGGGGCTGGAGGCTTGGTGCTCAGAGGTGAGCAACATGTCGGGCCTTAGACCACCCCCGCAAACTGGTCAATATGCAGTAATTAGATTGATCTTGATTGGGTGTGTATGTATATAAACCATGTTCAAGAGATGACCAATGAGGGACTGATGCTCTGTCTCCAGCTGTCCCCACATGCTATCCCCTGTTCATGTCTCTGGGCCCAGGGGTGGGTGGGCTGATAGGAACACAAAGATTTGAAAATCCCATGTGTTACTTGGCACTCCCTGGGTTGCTAGTGATAACTTAGACCTCACATTGAAAGCAAAAACTGGGTAACTTTTTGGCTTGTCTAACTAATAAGTCAGGGGCTTCAGCAGAGCTGAGTCCAAAGGCTCACCTGTGCTGTCGGCCCCGACCTAACACTTGGTCTCTCAACTGTGCTGTCTTGGGTATTGGCTTCTTTCTCAAGTAAGGGTGGGAAAAGTAGCAACCAGTGACTCCAAGCTGACCTCTTATATGACCCATAATGCAAAACAGAGAGAATGTTTTCCTCGGTGTCTCCTGTGCATCAGATGCATGGATGGCTCTTGCATGAGACAAGACTGTAACCCTGGGCCAATCATGATGTCCAGAGGGAGGTAATCTTATGATTGGTGGAGGTTCTGGGAAGGCCCAAGGCTGAGCGTTTGGGTCTTATCTCCTGTAGGAGCCCTGAACAGGTAGGTAGTTGGCCTTCGCTAGGCCTGAAGTCAGAGCCCTGTATTTGTTTAACAGGTGTGCTGGGCATTGTGCCTCTTGAAGGCCAAGGAGGGGACAAGAGACACGTGGCCTACCTGGGCTGCCATTCAGGTGAGTGGGTGCTTGATGCGGGAGACCTAGAATTTGTACCTCCCTCCCTAGGGCCAGAGATTCTTACCCCCCCAATCCCACTGCCTTGTGATTTGCCAGGTCTCTCCTGCCATCCTTACTGTGCATTCTCTGAGAGATGGTCATGCGCAGAAGGCCCTGGGAGTTTAGAATTCCAGCCTAGGCAGAGAGGGGATAGCTGAGTGCTCCAGGTAGTGGAGCTGGGTCGAGGGGGATGTGCGGCATCAGTGGCTCCAGGCCAATGCTGGCTGCTCATCACTGCTGGGGGCTCCACCCTGTATGCTCTTAGCTATACATCTTCTCCTGGAGCCAGCAGGGCACCCCTTACCACCGGCCATCCTTCCCAGCTTGGCCGCTGGGCTCTCCAAGGATGTGGCTGTGCTGGGTGGCGGGGCCGGAGATCAGCCTTCATAAAGAGAGCTTTTGTCTGCTGCAGTTGCTTCTGGGGGCGCCCGGCAGCCCGCCTGGCAGGCTGCCCACCTTGATGGAACAGTCTGCTCTCCTCAGGCTGAGGCAGACAGCCTGGCTGGCCTTGTCTCTCCCTGTCCAGCTGCAGCTGCTGCAGGCCCTGTCACTCTGGCCTGCATTCCTGCCATCTGTTGGGAGGTCTTTTGGGTGAGGGAAAGAGGCTGATGGTTGGTCCTTACTCTGTGTGTGGGGTTCCCATGATGATGACAGCAGGTAATAACATTAGTAAAGGTTTATGGAGAGCATTCTGCATGCTGAGTATCTGCTTTTTGTCATCTAATTTTTTGAAACAACTTTTTAAAAGATATTCATTTATTTATTAGAGACAGGATCTCGTTCTGTCACCCAGGATGGAGTGCAGTAGTGCAATCACAACTCACTGCAGCCTCAAACTGCTGGGTTCAAGTGATCCTCCCACCTCAGCCTCCCAAAACACTAGGATTACAGGTATCAGTCACTGTGTCCAGCCAATTTATTTGTTTATTGTTTTTATTTGAGTTGGAGTCTCACCCTGTTGCCCAGACTGGAGTGTAGTAGCACGCTCACAGCTACTGTAGCCTCTACCTGCTGGGGGCTCAGGCTCTCCTTCTACCTCAACCTTTCAAGTAGCTGGAACTGTAGGCACATGACACCACGCCTGGTGAATTTTTTGACTTATTGTAGGGACAAGGTCTCCCTAAGTTGCCCAGGCTGTTCTTCAACCCCTGGCCTCAGGCAGTCCCTTCACCTCTGCCTCTCAAAGTACTAGGATTACAGGTGTGAGCCACCAGCCTGGACCTGGATGATTTTTTTATTGTAGAAATGTGGTCTTGCCAAGTTGCCCAAGCTAGTCTCAAATCCCTGGACTCAGGCAATCCTTTTGCCTTGGCCTCCTAAAGAACTGGGATTACAGGCATGAGCCACCACACCTGGCCCAATTTTTAATTTGTTTTAGAGGCAGAATCTTGGTCTGTTACCCAGGCTGGAGTGCAGTGGTGTGATCATAGCTCCCTGCAACCTTGAACTCTGGTCTCAAGAAACCCTTCCACTTAAACACTTGAATAGCTAGGACCACAGGCACACATCACCATGGCCAGCTAATTAAAAAAAAAAAATTATTATTATTATTATTTTTTTGAGTTGGAGTCTCACTCTGTCGCCCAGACTGGAGTGCAGTGGCCATTCCCGGCCACCGCAGCCTTGACCTGCTGGGCTCCGGCGATCCTTCCACCTCAGCCTTCCAAGTAGCCGGAATTACAGGCATGCGCTACCACGCCCGGCTGATTTTTTGATTTATTGTAGAGATGAGGTCTTGCTGCCCAGGCAGGTCTTGAACCCCCCGCGGGCTTAGGCAATCCACTCACCTCAGTCTCCCAAAGGCGCGGGATTACAGGCTGAGCCACCGAGCCCGGCTTAAAAAAATTTTTTAGAGATGGCGTCTTGAACTCCTGGCATCAACTGATCTTCTCGTCTTGGCCTCCCAAAGTACTGGGATTGTAGGAATGAGCCACCCTGCCCATCCCTTTAAAACAATATTAGAGAAATAAAAATTTAAAAACAACTTTGTGGAGGGAGTTTTTTGGGTTTTTTGTTAGTCGGAGTCTCACTCTGTCGCCCAGGCTGGAGTACAATGACATACTCACTCATGGCTACTCTAGCATTGACCTGCTGTGCTCCAGTGATCCTTCCACTTCAGCCTTCCAAGCAACTGGAACTACAGGCATGTGCTACCATGCCTGGCTAATTTTTTTTTTTTTTTAATTTATTGTAGAGACAAGGTCTCACCAAGTTGCCCGGGCTGGTCTCGTACCCATAAGCTCAGGCAGGCCATTCATCTCGCTCTCCCAAAGTACTGGAATTACAGGCTGAGCCATCAAGCTTGGCCTGTGAAGGGTTTTACCTGTTTTTTTTGTTTTGTTTTTTTTTTTTTGAGTTGGAGTCTCACTCTGTCGCCCAGACTGGAGTGCAGTGGCCGGGACCTGCTGGGCTCTGGCAATCCTTCCGCCTCAGCCTTCTGAGTAGCCAGAATTACAGGCGCGCGCTACCACGCCCGGCTAATTTTTTGATTTATTGTAGAGATGAGGTCTCGCTGCCCAGGCAGGTCTCGAACCCATGGGCTCAGGCAATCCACTCACCTCAGCCTCCCAAAGGCGTGGGATTACAGGCTGAGCCACCGAGCCAGGTGGGTTTTACCTGTTTATGTGGTGCCAGAGTATCCTCCATTAGCTCTTCTGTTTTTTATTATTTTTTTCTTTTTGGCTGTTCCAAACCCAGAACATAGTCTGTCAACTCTTCTAGTTATGCGTTCAGTGCATCTCATTTTCTACCAACCACACGGGACTCATTCTCAGTGAGGCTGCTTTAAAAAAAAAAGTACAAGCCGGGCTCGGTGGCTCAGCCCGCGCCTTTGGGAGGCTGAGGTGAGTGAATTGCTGC
>NW_007247285.1:6810-8875 GCF_000164805.1 Carlito syrichta | reverse complement strand
AATGCAGTGAGAAGATTGAGACGCAGTGTTCAGAGATAATCTGTATTGTCATGAATGCTCCTGAGGGTATATCTCACAGATCTCAGTCTCTCTCTGTTCTTGTTTGATGTGCTCTGTTTGCACATGCATATGTGTTGCTAGAAGTGTACCTATGTATGTGTACACATACATATAAATCTAATCATTCATAGCTCAAATTTCATGGATAGCTCTCTAAGTGGTTAATATTTTCAGTTTATTCAGATATGGGGCTAACGGATTAAAAATGGTAATAGTCAGACACAATGTGTAATTATAAACTTTTTACATCACACAGCTACAGTTACTCCACAAGCCATTACCCCAACATCTTTAAATACTCATGTGTGTGGATCTCCATAACCCGACCGAGCAAGCCATTTATATTAGAAGGCATTCTACTACACTCCAGCCTAGGCGTCAGCATGAGACTCCAACTCAAGAAAAAAAAAAAAAATACAAGTTTTTTGGTTTTTTTTCTTTGAATTGGAGTCTCACTCTGACGCCCAGGCTGGAGTGCAGTAGCATGCACACAGCCATCACAGCCTTGATCTGCTGGGCTCTGGCGATCCTTCTGTCTCAGCCTTCCTAGTAGCTGGGACTACAGGCACGTGCCACCATGCCCGGCTAATTATTTATTTATTTATTGTAGAGATGAGGTCTTACCAAGTTGCCCAGGCTGGTCTTGAACCCGTGGGCTCAGGAAGTTCTCTCACCTCGGCCTCCCAAAGTGCTGGGATTATAGGCATGAGCCACCCTGCCTGGCCAAATTACAGGTTTTAAGTGAAGAATTGAATGATTTGTTTTAAAATTACAGAGTTGGCACATCACCATCCAGTTTGAGAGCATTTCCATTATCCCCAAAAGATTCCCTGAGCTCCTTTGGGGTTAATCCGTTTTCACCTTAGGTCCTGCAGCCTCAGGCAACTGTTATGTACTCTCTGCTTCTGTGGCAAAGATCTACAAACTACTTTTATGGCCAAATGCAGCAGCAGCCGCCTGTTTTTGTAAATAGTGTTATTGGAACACAGCCACGCCCATCTGTTGGCATATATAGTCCGTGGCTGCTTTCTTGCAACATCTACTGAATTGAGTAGCTGTGACAGAGACTGGATAGCCCTGAAATCCTAGATTATTTACCACTTCACTCTTTTCAGGAAACATTTGCCAGCCTCTGCTCTCTCGACTGGCCTTTTCTGGACATGTAAATGGAATCATACAATATGTGGTCTTTTGAATCTGACTTCTTTCATTTATCATAATGTCTTAGAGATCCATCTGTATTGTAGCATATATAGGAAGTCTGTTTTTTCCTCTAATGCCAAACCTTTTTGAAGAAGGCTTTAAAATAACCCTTTTTTAGTTAAGAAAACTGAGGCTCAGTTAGAACCAGGGTACCCACACTGGTTGCTACATTGTTCACACAGCTACCGGCAGAGGAACCCAGGTCTGTCTGACCCCATGTTTGCTTTTTGATGCTTTTTACCCATGGGGGAACTCACCCAAGGTGGTGATGTTTGCAAGGTGGGGTGTCCCCTGTTACTAGGTTGCCCCATAGAAGCCGAACCAGGCTCCGGTGGACAGGTTGTCATCTCATGGTGGCTGCACGTGTTCAGAGCCTCTCCCTGCAGGATTAGGCCTGCCAGGAGGCTGCTCATGGAAGTAGATGAGGTCCAGCTCCCTGGGAACCTGCCCTAGAGGTACCAGTACTGTTTTACCCTCATAGGTGCTGGTGTTGGGAGAGACTGGGGTAGGCTGGCCTCTGGCTGCTACCCTGCTCTTGGGGGCATCCTGCCTTTGGGGGGGCCTCTTTGGTCTCTTAGCCCAGGACCACTCCTGCCATTCAGCCCCCAGCCAGGGAGCAGAGCAATGGGAATCATCTGGATCCATTTGTGGCACCTGGGTTCAGGGGCAGCAGCTGGGGGCCCACTCTGGTAGGGAGAGGTAGCGTCATCGTGGCACACTGAGGAGTGAGGGCTCTGGAGCCAGACCCCCTGGGCCTGATCCTCAGCCTCACCCCTTTTTCTTTTTTTTTTTTTTTTTTTTT
>NW_007247285.1:0-6700 GCF_000164805.1 Carlito syrichta | reverse complement strand
GGGATCACAGGCTGAGCCACCGAGCCCGGCTAGCCCCACCCCTTTTAACTGTGTGACTCTGGTCAACTTGCTTAGCCTCTCTGGGGTTCGGTGTCCTCATCCTCCACTTGAGGATGATGCTGCAGTGTCACTCGATGGGTCCTTGGGAGAATTTGGTGAGATCTGTGCATGGCAAGTGTTCAGCATTTGGATTCCTTCATTATGTTTCCACGTCTCATTCTCTCTGGAGATGCCAGGGTACCCACACTGGT
Source organism: Carlito syrichta (assembly GCF_000164805.1). Classification (NCBI taxonomy): domain Eukaryota; kingdom Metazoa; phylum Chordata; class Mammalia; order Primates; family Tarsiidae; genus Carlito; species Carlito syrichta. The sequence continues at coordinate 6,449 of NW_007247285.1, read as the reverse complement.
TGCTACATCTGACCCGGCACCTGCCCTGACCTGCCCTGCCCAGGGTGAGGGTGGCGGGGGTTCTGTGACTTTAGGCTCATGACTGTTGTGGTCCTCCTGGCTGGGAGTTTAGCCTGGGACTGTCCCAAGGATGCTTGTCCACGATGGCCCCGTCGCTGTGCCCCTTGTGCTGGTGAGGCAGGCCTGGAGTCCTGTTCATACCCCCACCACTTCCCATGCCTCATCTATCCCCAGGACCACCTGTTTCATTTCCCCTCTGGCCCACTCTACACCCCCCATCTCCTCCTCCCTTCTCCCCCAGAACTGAGCTGTTCAGGCTCTTCGGTTGCAGAAAACTAAAGTCAACTCCAGCTTGCTTAAACCAAAAAGATATTTATTGGGTCACTCCTGAGACCTTCCACAACCAAAGGAGCAGCTGGTCATGCTGCCTTGGGAGAAGCCAGGCTAGGCAGCTGCATTCATCAGGTGCCTGGTAACCCAAGGAGCTTCCCATCCATCTCCTGCCATCCTCCTTGGCCATCCAAGGTTAGCATGGCTCTCAGGGACACATGTTGCAGGAGTGGCCTGTGATGTTTGCCCTGTGGTGCTCTGGCTTCGTAGGCCTTCAGCCTTCTTCTGTGTGGGCACAAAGTGTCACCTCAAAGGCACAAGGTTCCCGGCCTTGGGGAGGATTGCAGTGGGTTGGAAACAGAACATTCCAGAGGGTTTAGCCATTCCTTTCCCACAGACCTGGTCACCGACTTGGACTTCTCTCCCTTTGATGACTTCCTCCTGGCTACAGGCTCGGCCGACAGGATGGTGAGTGGAACCCGTTGAAAGGGCTGCTCGATGTTCCTTCCCGAGTCTGGGACCTTCTGAGCCCCCACCTCCTCCCTGTGGGGATCTGCTCCCTCCTAGCCCAGACCCTTCTACTCCAGGGGCCTTGGTCCCTCTGCTGGTGTCCAAGCCTGGGACATCCCAGACCATCTAAGTTCTGGGGCCCACACCAACTCCTGAGGACTTGCCTGGAGCCATGGTCATGACCTGTTCTGGTGCTGCATGCCTGCCTGGGGGCAGCAGGTGGGTGGCTCAGGAGGCCCGGAGGAGTCCACAGAGCCCCTGCCCCTCTCATGTCTTCCCCAGCCTGTAACCACACCCTGTGGTCCTTGTGTTGGGTCTCCCTCTCTCCATCTTGTGACACGTGACACAGGATATGCAGCCTCTGGTCCACACAGCCAAGGTGGCAGGGGTGTCCCATGACAGGCGGGGCCGTTTTCCTTGTGGAGTTGCCTTGTTCCAATGCTGGACCTCATTGGGGTCAAGGCAGCCCTGGGCAAGGCTGGCTGGAGGCAACAAGGCCCCCAAGCCCCAGGCTCACAGATTTGATCTTTCCTGCAGGTGAAACTCTGGCGACTGCCCACCCTTGGCCAGGCCCTGCCCTCAGTGCCTGGGGTGATGCTGGGCCCTGAGGACCTCCCGGTGGAGGTGCTGCAGTTCCACCCCACATCGGATGGTGTTCTGGTGAGCGCGGCAGGCACAGCCGTGAAGGTCTGGGACGCGACCAAGCAGCAGCCCCTGACAGGTACAGACCACTCCATCCTGCTCTTCCCTGGACAGCCCCCCTCTGGCCAGCATGTCGTTTCTTTGTTGGCATTTTTGTAATGTACACTTAAAACTATGCATCAGAGTTCTGCATACTAGTATAAAAAGTCAAATTCACATAATAAAATTATAGACTTATAATACATACCCATGCCTCTCCTCTCCCCATAGGCATCTGTTTTCACCTCTCTTAGCTATTTGTTTTTCCTGTTGTTTTCCTCCTTTTCTTTTCTCTTTTTTTTTTTTGAGTCAGAGTCTCACTTTGTAACCTAGGCTGCTGGCGTGCAGTGGCATGAGCACTGCAACTGAAGCCTCGACCTGCTAGACTCAGGCGATCTTTCCGCCTCAGTCTTCCAAGTAGCCAGAACTACAGGATTCCAGCTCACATCTGGTTAATTCACCACCACACCTGGTTAATTTTTTTGTTTTTATTTATTGTAGAGATGAGGTCTCACCAAGTTGCCCAGGTTGGTCTCAAACCCCAGGGCTCTGACAGTCCTCTCGCCTTGGCCTCCCAAAATGCTGGGAGGCCATCCATGCCCAGCCTCCTCCATTTTTGTAAGTAACTTTCTTACACTGTTTTTGTTTTTGTTTTGTTTTTTAATTTTTTGAGACAAGGTCTTACTTCATTGCCCAGACTGGAGCATAGTGGCATGATCATAGCTCACTGCAGCCTTGAACTTCTGGGTTCAGGTGATCCTTCTGCCTTAGTCTCTCAAGTTACTGGGAGTACAGGCACCACCACACTATTATTTCTTGAAATTGTTTTCAATTTTGAAAACAAACCCATGACTTTCCACCCCGGAGATGAGGACATTGCTCTCCTAGAACCGGCCCCCTGGCCCACGTGCATGCTTCTACTTCCACTTCCCCCATCCTCCCTAGATTATAGATCCCTCAGGGGTTGAATGATGGTGGCTGTGCACAGGTGACTTGCTGCTGAGCCTTATGATGATATCGCACAGACTTTTCTGCCAAGGATCCTCCTGTCAATCCCTGTTGTAGTGGTAAAGACACAGAAATTCAGAGAGTTGAGGGATACCTGTCCTAGAGGACTGTGCAGAGTGTCTGGGGCAGATAAGCTCACCCTCTGAGCTGTGCCATGCTGACTAAGTGCTGTCAACAGTGTAACCGAGTGTCCTAGGGATGCTCTCCTGACCCCACCAGTTACTGAGAATTCAGCCAGTGTCCACTGGGGGAGTTGTCTTGTGCCATGGATGATGGGAATATGAAATATAAGGTACAGATCTGTCCCAGAATAGTTTTGGGGAGGCTTAGGAGCCCACTTAACCCTTCAAGCAGAGGTGAAGGCCACCTTCTGTCTGTCACTAGGGAGTAACCTCAGCTGTGACTACCATTTCTCAAGCTCTTCTTGTGTGCCCAGCACCTTGATGAGGGTGTCACAACTACTCAGCAGATTCTTCCTCACAGCAGCCCCGTTGGGAGGTATCATTGTTCCCATGGTGCAGATGAGGCTCAGGAGGTTAAAAAACTTGGCCAAGGCCACAGTGCAAATAGGTAGCAGAGCTGGCATTAATCCCAGGGGAGTAAACCTTAGTGCAGTGGCTATTTATTGCTTCAGAACAAATTACCCCCAAAACATAGAGACTTAAAAAACAACTATAAACATTTACTTTATAGTTTCTAAAGTACAGGAATGTGGGATTGTCTTAGCCAGGTGGTTCTGGCTCCGGGTCTCTCCTGGGGTTGCATTCATCTAAAGGCTCAACTGGGGCTGGAAGCTCGGCTTCCAACATAATCCCCCCATGAGTTGCCAACTGTGGCAAGAGTCCTCAGTCCTTTCCATGTGGCCTCTCCATGACTGGCTGAGCACCTTCCCACACGGTGGTTGCTTCCCTGCAGTGGGCAGTCCAAGACAGAGCACAGAGGAAGCTGCAGTGCATTGTATGACCCAGCTTTAGAAGTCACATGGAGTCCCTTTCACCAGATTCCCCTTGTTAGAAGTACGTCCTCTCACACCCAAGAGGAAGGCAGTTAGGGTCCACATCTTGAAGAAAGGTGGGTTAGTTTCCTAGGGCTGTTGTAACGAAGAACTGTAAACTGAGTAGCTAAAAATGACAGACATTTATTATCTCCCAGCACTGGAGCCTAGAAGTTCGAGATCAAGACTTCTGCAGGGCTAGCATCTTCCAAGGTTGGGGGAGGCTCTGTTCATGCCTCTCTCCTGGCTTCTGCAGCCCCGGGTATTGTTTGGCTGTTGTAGATAGCCGTCTTCTCCTGTGTCTCCACATTATCTTCCCGCTACGCACGTCCGTCTCTGTGTTTAAATCTCCCTTTCCTATAAGTATAATCATACTAGATTAGGGCCGACTCTACTGACCTCATCTTAACTTGATCACCTGCAAAAATTCGATTGTCAAATAAGGTCACATTCACAGGTGCTAGGGGTTAGGACTTCAGTATCTCTTTGGGGGACACAATTCAACCTATCACAGGAGGAGTTTCAAAGGATGTATTTTATTTTATTTTTATTTATTTATGTATTTATTTATTTTTTGAGTTAGAGTCTTACTCTGTCGCCCAGGCTGGAGTGCAGTGACACGGTCTTGGTCACCGCAGCCTCGACCTACTGGGTTCAGGCAATCCTTCCACCTCAGCCGTTCAAGTAGCCAGAACTACTAGTGCACATTACTACACCCAACTAATTTTTTTTTTATTTATTGTTGAGACAAGGTCTCACCATGTTGCCCAAACTCGTCTCGAACCTGTGGGCTCAGGCTATTCTCTCACCTCAGCCTCCCAGAATGCTGGGATTATAGGCTTGAGCCACCGTGCCCAGCCAAAGGATGTATTTTAAACTCTGCATTGGGGGAGGAGAGCAGAGATGGCAGAAGCAGAGGCCCTGAGTGGGAGCGACCCTGTAGGGTGAAGGGTGTGTTGGGGCATGACCGGAAGTGAGCCTGGGAGGGAGGTGAGAGCCAGGCTGGAAGGAGTCCCAGAGGTTGCTGAGTAGAGAAACAACTCTTTGAGGGAGGGATGAAGGGAGAGTCCGTGGGTGCAGGAGCAGGATGCCTGGAAGGAGCTGCTTCCTTTCCTCTCTCAGACTGAAAGGGACCCCCGTAGCTGCCACCTTTGCCCCAGGTGTTACCCTAAGCCGGGCTCGCCTGTGCCTGCCTTTCTGGTGCCCTCTTTGCCTGGGGCCTGACCTTGGCTGATTCTTTGCAGAACTGGCAACCCATGGGGACCTGGTGCAGAGTGCCATCTGGAGCCGGGATGGAGTCCTCGTGGGTACGGCATGCAAGGTGAGTGGGTGGGGGCACCTGTGGGGTTCCTCACTGGCCTCCTAGGCTGTGCCTTACAAGCTTGCTGTTTAGGGGGCAGAAGAGCACTGAGGTAGGATGGACATCTGTGAGTCCTGCCCCCAGATGCCCTGACACCTGTGCCTGAAATCCCCTGCCCACCTGGATCCTCCTGAAAGATGAGAGCCCAACACTGCCCCATGCTGGTCCCTGGTTTGTGCTATTCTGTCCCCATCCTCTGCCAGCCTTACCTGACCACCTGTCTGGTTGTCTGAACTACCTTTTTTTCTGTGAGGCTTGTTTTAAATGGCATCTGGGCCAGGCTCGGTGGCTCAGCCTATAATCCCGCACTTTGGGAAGCTGAGGTGAGTGGATTGCCTGTGCCCGCGGGTTCGAGACCTGCCTGGGCAACTTGGCGAGACCTCATCTCTACAATAAAAATAAAAAATTAGCCGGGCATGGTGGCGCACGCCTGTAGTTCTGGCTACTTGGAAGACTGAGGCGGAAGGATCAACAGAGCCCAGCAGGTCGAGGCTGCCATGGCCAGAAATGTGCTATTACATTCCAGTCTGGGCGACAGAGTGAGACTCCAACTCAAAAAAAAAAAAAAAAAAAGAAAGAGGGACATGAGCTGGGCTTGGTGGCTCCATCTGTAATCCCGCACTTTGGGAGGCTCCAACTCAAAAAAAAAAAAAAGAAAGCCAGAGAGGGGAAGGTGGCACTGTGAGGTGAGCAGATTTGCATTTGGAACCACATGGACAGAGCATGGCATTGTGGGCAGTGCCTTCATGTGGACGTGGAATGGTCTATGGGGAGGTGAGGGCTGTCTTCAGCAAGGACATGGTGGGAGACAGGTGATGGACAAGGGACCTCTGGGAGGAGGGAGCCCAGTGTTGGTGGGGGGTTGGTGGGGGGTGTGAGGCTGGCAGGTCACAATGCAGGAGAGGCCACCAAGACAGGAAACTCAAGTTGGGGAGTACTGCAGGGGTATCTCATATGAGAGTTCTTAGCAACTGGGAGCGTTGAGATGCGGTACCTGGAGATGTCAGTTGAGTCCGGGCCTGGGGCTGATCTGAACAGTGTCCGGGCTGAAGGTGGGAAGGCGGGTGTTTGTGTGGATTTGCCAATTGCAGCGGTGAGAAGAGCCATGGAGACGGAGGGGCACAGGCCTGCAAGGGAGAAGATGGCGGTGGGGGGACCAAGACAGGGCTGGGGCCCAGGGCCCAGGCTAGAGGGTTTCTCCAGGGAGGTGGCAATGAGTCTCCAAAGTCCTGGATTTGGGGATATGGGGCCACTGGGAATGAGGATGGTCGTCAGGACCTTTTTGGTGGTGTGCTGGGCCTGAAGACACATGAAGAGTGGGTGGGAGGCTAGGGAATGGAGCTGGGGGGTAGGAGACACACGAGCTGGCAGAAAGGAAAGGTGGACCAGACCTGAGCATCCTCATGGCTCCGCATACTTGGTGGGATCCCAACCTTCTTTTCTGCTTCTTTTTTTCTTTTTTTGAGTTGGAGTCTCACTCTGTTGCCCAGACTGGAATGCAGTGGCACGCTCCCGGCCACCGCAGCCTCGACCTGCTGGGCTCCGGCGATCCTTCCGCCTCAGCCT